>NW_028249127.1:0-117864 GCF_964263255.1 Lissotriton vulgaris
TAAAATACGTGTGTTTAAAGTCATTTATGTGCCTGAAATTGGTCAAAATTGAAGCTTTTGTGTAAGCAAAACTCTGTAAAAATGGCAATTTTGGTCACTCTGAGGGGTTAAAAAGTGGTTATTCAACATGAGGCACGATCCATTTGCCATTTTGAATCATTTTATGTACAGTCCGAAAAATTCATTTTCTGATGAAAAACGATGACTCCGGACCTGTCGAACGTCCACAAAATGGTCCATATCGATGAAATTTTAACATTTAATCTTTTGACTCCAAACGACTGTTGAATGTGAATTAAGTCTTTTTCAACTAAAATAAGTGTGTTTAAAGTCATTTATGTGCCTGAAATTGGTCAAAATTGAAGCTTTTGTGTAAGCAAAACTCTGTAAAAATGGCAATTTTGGTCACTCTGAGGGGTTAAAAAGTGGTTATTCAACATGAGGCACGATCCATTTCACATTTTGAATAATTTTTTGTATAGTCCGAAGAATTCATTTTCTGATGAAAAACGATGACTCCGGACCTGTCGAACGTCCCCAAAATGGTCCATATCGATGAAATTTTAACATTTAATCTTTTGACTCCAAACGACTGTTGGATGTGAATTTAGTCTTTTTCAACTAAAATAAGTGTGTTTAAAGTCATTTATGTGCCTGAAATTGGTCAAAATTGAAGCTTTTGTGTAAGCAAAACTCTGTAAAAATGGCAATTTTGGTCACTCTGAGGGGTTAAAAAGTGGTTATTCAACATGAGGCACAATCTATTTGACATTTTGAATCATTTTTGGTATAGTCCGAAAAATTTATTTTCTGATGAAAAACGATGACTCCGGACCTGTCGAACGTCCCCAAAATGGTCCATATCGATGAAATTTTAACATTTAATCTTTTGACTCCAAACGACTGTTGGATGTGAATTAAGTCTTTTTCAACTAAAATAAGTGTGTTTAAAGTCATTTATGTGCCTGAAATTGGTCAAAATTGAAGCTTTTGTGTAAGCAAAACTCTGTAAAAATGGCAATTTTGGTCACTCTGAGGGGTTAAAAAGTGGTTATTCAACATGAGGCACAATCCATTTCACATTTTGAATCATTTTTGGTATAGTCCGAAGAATTCATTTTCTGATGAAAAACGATGACTCCGGACCTGTCGAACGTCCCCAAAATGGTCCATATCGATGAAATTTTAACATTTAATCTTTTGACTCCAAACGACTGTTGGATGTGAATTAAGTCTTTTTCAACTAAAATAAGTGTGTTTAAAGTCATTTATTTGCCTGAAATTGGTCAAAATTGAAGCTTTTGTGTAAGCAAAACTCTGTAAAAATGGCAATTTTGGTAACTCTGAGGGGTTAAAAAGTGGTTATTCAACATGAGGCACAATCTATTTGACATTTTGAATCATTTTTGGTATAGTCCGAAAAATTCATTTTCTGATGAAAAACGATGACTCCTGACCTGTCGAACGTCCCCAAAATGGTCCATATCGATGAAATTTTAACATTTAATCTTTTGACTCCAAACGACTGTTGGATGTGAATTATGACTTTCTCAACTAAAATAAGTGTGTTTAAAGTCCTTTATGTGCCTGAAATTGGTCAAAATTGAAGCTTTTGAGTAAGCAAAACTATGTAAAAATGGCAATTTTGGTCACTCTGAGGGGTTAAAAAGTCGTTATTCAACATGAGGCACGATCACTTTGGCATTTTGAATCATTTTTGATATAGTCCGAAAAATTCATTTTCTGATGAAAAACGATGACTCCGGACCTGTCGAACGTCCCCAAAATGGTCCATATCGATGAAATTTTAAAATTTAATCTTTTGACTCCAAACGACTGTTGAATGTGAATTAAGTCTTTTTCAACTAAAATAAGTGTGTTTAAAGTCATTTATGTGCCTGAAATTGGTCAAAATTGAAGCTTTTGTGTAAGCAAAACTCTGTAAAAATGGCAATTTTGGTCACTCTGAGGGGTTAAAAAGTGGTTATTCAACATGAGGCACAATCTATTTGACATTTTGAATCATTTTTGGTATAGTCCGAAAAATTCATTTTCTGATGAAAAACGATGACTCCGGACCTGTCGAAGGTCCCCAAAATGGTCCATATCGATGAAATTTTAACATTTAATCTTTTGACTCCAAACGACTGTTGGATGTGAATTAGGACTTTTTCAACTAAAATAAGTGTGTTTAAAGTCATTTATGTGCCTGAAATTGGTCAAAATTGAAGCTTTTGAGTAAGCAAAACTCTGTAAAAATGGCAATTTTGGTCACTCTGAGGGGTAAAAAGTCGTTATTCAACATGAGGCACGATCACTTTGGCATTTTGAATCATTTTTGATATAGTCCGAAAAATTCATTTTCTGATGAAAAACGATGACTCCGGACCTGTCGAACGTCCCCAAAATGGTCCATATCGATGAAATTTTAACATTTAATCTTTTGACTCCAAACGACTGTTGGATGTGAATTAAGTCTTTTTCAACTAAAATAAGTGTGTTTAAAGTCATTTATGTGCCTGAAATTGGTCAAAATTGAAGCTTTTGTGTAAGCAAAACTCTGTAAAAATGGCAATTTTGGTCACTCTGAGGGGTTAAAAAGTGGTTATTCAACATGAGGCACGATCCATTTCACATTTTGAATCATTTTTGGTATAGTCCGAAGAATTCATTTTCTGATGAAAAACGATGACTCCGGACCTGTCGAACGTCCCCAAAATGGTCCATATCGATGAAATTTTAACATTTAATCTTTTGACTCCAAACGACTGTTGGATGTGAATTAAGTCTTTTTCAACTAAAATAAGTGTGTTTAAAGTCATTTATGTGCCTGAAATTGGTCAAAATTGAAGCTTTTGTGTAAGCAAAACTCTGTAAAAATGGCAATTTTGGTAACTCTGAGGGGTTAAAAAGTGGTTATTCAACATGAGGCACAATCTATTTGACATTTTGAATCATTTTTGGTATAGTCCGAAAAATTCATTTTCTGATGAAAAACGATGACTCCGGACCTGTCGAAAGTCCCCAAAATGGTCCATATCGATGAAATTTTAACATTTAATCTTTTGACTCCGAACGACTGTTGGATGTGAATTATGACTTTCTCAACTAAAATACGTGTGTTTAAAGTCATTTATGTGCCTGAAATTGGTCAAAATTGAAGCTTTTGTGTAAGCAAAACTCTGTAAAAATGGCAATTTTGGTCACTCTGAGGGGTTAAAAAGTGGTTATTCAACATGAGGCACGATCCATTTGCCATTTTGAATCATTTTATGTACAGTCCGAAAAATTCATTTTCTGATGAAAAACGATGACTCCGGACCTGTCGAACGTCCACAAAATGGTCCATATCGATGAAATTTTAACATTTAATCTTTTGACTCCAAACGACTGTTGAATGTGAATTAAGTCTTTTTCAACTAAAATAAGTGTGTTTAAAGTCATTTATGTGCCTGAAATTGGTCAAAATTGAAGCTTTTGTGTAAGCAAAACTCTGTAAAAATGGCAAATTTGGTCACTCTGAGGGGTTAAAAAGTGGTTATTCAACATGAGGCACGATCCATTTGACATTTTGAATCATTTTTGGTACAGTCCGAAAAATTCATTTTCTGATGAAAAACGATGACTCCGGACCTGTCGAACGTCCCCAAAATGGTCCATATCGATGAAATTTTAACATTTAATCTTTTGACTCCAAACGACTGTTGGATGTGAATTAAGTCTTTTTCAACTAAAATAAGTGTGTTTAAAGTCATTTATGTGCCTGAAATTGGTCAAAATTGAAGCTTTTGTGTAAGCAAAACTCTGTAAAAATGGCAATTTTGGTCACTCTGAGGGGTTAAAAAGTGGTTATTCAACATGAGGCACAATCTATTTGACATTTTGAATCATTTTTGGTATAGTCCGAAAAATTTATTTTCTGATGAAAAACGATGACTCCGGACCTGTCGAACGTCCCCAAAATGGTCCATATCGATGAAATTTTAACATTTAATCTTTTGACTCCAAACGACTGTTGGATGTGAATTAAGTCTTTTTAAACTAAAATAAGTGTGTTTAAAGTCATTTATGTGCCTGAAATTGGTCAAAATTGAAGCTTTTGTGTAAGCAAAACTCTGTAAAAATGGCAATTTTGGTCACTCTGAGGGGTTAAAAAGTGGTTATTCAACATGAGGCACAATCCATTTCACATTTTGAATCATTTTTGGTATAGTCCGAAGAATTCATTTTCTGATGAAAAACGATGACTCCGGACCTGTCGAACGTCCCCAAAATGGTCCATATCGATGAAATTTTAACATTTAATCTTTTGACTCCAAACGACTGTTGGATGTGAATTAGGACTTTTTCAACTAAAATAAGTGTGTTTAAAGTCCTTTATGTGCCTGAAATTGGTCAAAATTGAAGCTTTTGAGTAAGCAAAACTATGTAAAAATGGCAATTTTGGTCACTCTGAGGGGTTAAAAAGTCGTTATTCAACATGAGGCACGATCACTTTGGCATTTTGAATCATTTTTGATATAGTCCGAAAAATTCATTTTCTGATGAAAAACGATGACTCCGGACCTGTCGAACGTCCCCAAAATGGTCCATATCGATGAAATTTTTAAATTTAATCTTTTGACTCCAAACGACTGTTGAATGTGAATTAAGTCTTTTTCAACTAAAATAAGTGTGTTTAAAGTCATTTATGTGCCTGAAATTGGTCAAAATTGAAGCTTTTGTGTAAGCAAAACTCTGTAAAAATGGCAATTTTGGTCACTCTGAGGGGTTAAAAAGTGGTTATTCAACATGAGGCACAATCTATTTGACATTTTGAATCATTTTTGGTATAGTCCGAAAAATTCATTTTCTGATGAAAAACGATGACTCCGGACCTGTCGAAGGTCCCCAAAATGGTCCATATCGATGAAATTTTAACATTTAATCTTTTGACTCCAAACGACTGTTGGATGTGAATTAGGACTTTTTCAACTAAAATAAGTGTGTTTAAAGTCATTTATGTGCCTGAAATTGGTCAAAATTGAAGCTTTTGAGTAAGCAAAACTCTGTAAAAATGGCAATTTTGGTCACTCTGAGGGGTAAAAAGTCGTTATTCAACATGAGGCACGATCACTTTGGCATTTTGAATCATTTTTGATATAGTCCGAAAAATTCATTTTCTGATGAAAAACGATGACTCCGGACCTGTCGAACGTCCCCAAAATGGTCCATATCGATGAAATTTTAACATTTAATCTTTTGACTCCAAACGACTGTTGGATGTGAATTAAGTCTTTTTCAACTAAAATAAGTGTGTTTAAAGTCATTTATGTGCCTGAAATTGGTCAAAATTGAAGCTTTTGTGTAAGCAAAACTCTGTAAAAATGGCAATTTTGGTCACTCTGAGGGGTTAAAAAGTGGTTATTCAACATGAGGCACGATCCATTTCACATTTTGAATCATTTTTGGTATAGTCCGAAGAATTCATTTTCTGATGAAAAACGATGACTCCGGACCTGTCGAACGTCCCCAAAATGGTCCATATCGATGAAATTTTAACATTTAATCTTTTGACTCCAAACGACTGTTGGATGTGAATTAAGTCTTTTTCAACTAAAATAAGTGTGTTTAAAGTCATTTATTTGCCTGAAATTGGTCAAAATTGAAGCTTTTGTATAAGCAAAACTCTGTAAAAATGGCAATTTTGGTAACTCTGAGGGGTTAAAAAGTGGTTATTCAACATGAGGCACAATCTATTTGACATTTTGAATCATTTTTGGTATAGTCCGAAAAATTCATTTTCTGATGAAAAACAATGACTCCGGACCTGTCGAAGGTCCCCAAAATGGTCCATATCGATGAAATTTTAACATTTAATCTTTTGACTCCAAACGACTGTTGGATGTGAATTAAGTCTTTTTCAACTAAAATAAGTGTGTTTAAAGTCATTTATTTGCCTGAAATTGGTCAAAATTGAAGCTTTTGTATAAGCAAAACTCTGTAAAAATGGCAATTTTGGTAACTCTGAGGGGTTAAAAAGTGGTTATTCAACATGAGGCACGATCCATTTGACATTTTGAATCATTTTTGATATAGTCCGAAAAATTCATTTTCTGATGAAAAACGATGACTCCGGACCTGTCGAACGTCCCCAAAATGATCCATATCGATGAAATTTTAACATTTAATCTTTTGACTCCAAACGACTGTTGAATGTGAATTAAGTCTTTTTCAACTAAAATAAGTGTGTTTAAAGTCATTTATGTGCCTGAAATTGGTCAAAATTGAAGCTTTTGTGTAAGCAAAACTCTGTAAAAATTGCAAATTTGGTCACTCTGAGGGGTTAAAAAGTGGTTATTCAACATGAGGCACGATCCATTTGACATTTTGAATCATTTTTGGTACAGTCCGAAAAATTCATTTTCTGATGAAAAACGATGACTCCGGACCTGTCGAACGTCCCCAAAATGGTCCATATCGATGAAATTTTAACATTTAATCTTTTGACTCCAAACGACTGTTGGATGTGAATTAAGTCTTTTTCAACTAAAATAAGTGTGTTTAAAGTCATTTATGTGCCTGAAATTGGTCAAAATTGAAGCTTTTGTGTAAGCAAAACTCTGTAAAAATGGCAATTTTGGTCACTCTGAGGGGTTAAAAAGTGGTTATTCAACATGAGGCACAATCTATTTGACATTTTGAATCATTTTTGGTATAGTCCGAAAAATTCATTTTCTGATGAAAAACGATGACTCCGGACCTGTCGAACGTCCCCAAAATGGTCCATATCGATGAAATTTTAACATTTAATCTTTTGACTCCAAACGACTATTGGATGTGAATTAGGACTTTTTCAACTAAAATAAGTGTGTTTAAAGTCATTTATGTGCCTGAAATTGGTCAAAATTGAAGCTTTTGTGTAAGCAAAACTCTGTAAAAATGGCAATTTTGGTCACTCTGAGGGGTTAAAAAGTGGTTATTCAACATGAGGCACGATCCATTTCACATTTTGAATCATTTTTTGTATAGTCTGAAGAATTCATTTTCTGATGAAAAACGATGACTCCGGACCTGTCGAACGTCCCCAAAATGGTCCATATCGATGAAATTTTAACATTTAATCTTTTGACTCCAAACGACTGTTGGATGTGAATTAAGTCTTTTTCAACTAAAATAAGTGTGTTTAAAGTCATTTATGTGCCTGAAATTGGTCAAAATTTAAGCTTTTGTGTAAGCAAAACTCTGTAAAAATGGCAATTTTGGTCACTCTGAGGGGTTAAAAAGTGGTTATTCAACATGAGGCACGATCCATTTGACATTTTGAATCATTTTTGGTACAGTCCGAAAAATTCATTTTCTGATGAAAAACGATGACTCCGGACCTGTCGAACGTCCCCAAAATGGTCCATATCGATGAAATTTTAACATTTAATCTTTTGACTCCAAACCACTGTTGGATGTGAATTAAGTCTTTTTCAACTAAAATAAGTGTGTTTAAAGTCATTTACGTGCCTGAAATTGGTCAAAATTGAAGCTTTTGAGTAAGCAAAACTCTGTAAAAATGGCAATTTTGGTCACTCTGAGGGGTTAAAAAGTCGTTATTCAACATGAGGCACGATCTATTTGACATTTTGAATCATTTTTGGTGTAGTCCGAAAAATTCATTTTTCTGATGAAAAACGATAACTCCGGACCTGTCGAACGTCCCCAAAATGGTCCATATCGATGAAATTTTAACATTTAATCTTTTGACTCCAAACAACTGTTGGATGTGAATTATGACTTTTTCAACTAAAATAAGTGTGTTTAAAGTCATTTATGTGCCTGAAATTGGTCAAAATTTAAACTTTTGAGTAAGCAAAACTCTGTAAAAATGGCAATTTTGGTCACTCTGAGGGGTTAAAAAGTGGTTATTCAACATGAGGCACGATCAATTTGACATTTTGAATCATTTTTGGTATAGTCCGAAAAATTCATTTTCTGATGAAAAACGATGACTCCGGACATGTCGAACGTCCCCAAAATGGTCCATATCGATGAAATTTTAACATTTAATCTTTTGACTCCAAACGACTGTTGGATGTGAATTAAGTCTTTTTCAACTAAAATAAGTGTGTTTAAAGTCATTTATGTGCCTGAAATTGGTCAAAATTGAAGCTTTTGTGTAAGCAAAACTCTGTAAAAATGGCAATTTTGGTCACTCTGAGGGGTTAAAAAGTGGTTATTCAACATGAGGCACAATCTATTTGACATTTTGAATCATTTTTGGTATAGTCCGAAAAATTCATTTTCTGATGAAAAACGATGACTCCGGACCTGTCGAAGGTCCCCAAAATGGTCCATATCGATGAAATTTTAACATTTAATCTTTTGACTCCAAACGACTGTTGGATGTGAATTAGGACTTTTTCAACTAAAATAAGTGTGTTTAAAGTCATTTATGTGCCTGAAATTGGTCAAAATTGAAGCTTTTGAGTAAGCAAAACTCTGTAAAAATGGCAATTTTGGTCACTCTGAGGGGTTAAAAAGTGGTTATTCAACATGAGGCACGATCACTTTGGCATTTTGAATCATTTTTGATATAGTCCGAAAAATTCATTTTCTGATGAAAAACGATGACTCCGGACCTGTCGAACGTCCCCAAAATGGTCCATATCGATGAAATTTTAACATTTAATCTTTTGACTCCAAACGACTGTTGGATGTGAATTAAGTCTTTTTCAACTAAAATAAGTGTGTTTAAAGTCATTTATGTGCCTGAAATTGGTCAAAATTGAAGCTTTTGTGTAAGCAAAACTCTGTAAAAATGGCAATTTTGGTCACTCTGAGGGGTTAAAAAGTGGTTATTCAACATGAGGCACGATCCATTTCACATTTTGAATCATTTTTGGTATAGTCTGAAAAATTAATTTTCTGATGAAAAACGATGACTCCGGACCTGTCGAATGTCCCCAAAATGGTCCATATCGATGAAATTTTAACATTTAATATTTTGACTCCAAACGACTGTTGGATGCGAATTAAGTCTTTTTCAACTAAAATACGTGTGTTTAAAGTCATTTATGTGCCTGAAATTGGTCAAAATTGAAGCTTTTGTGTGAGCAAAACTCTGTAAAAATGGCAATTTTGGTCACTCTGAGGGGTTAAAAAGTGGTTATTCAACATGAGGCACGATCCATTTCACATTTTGAATCATTTTTGGTATAGTTGAAGAATTCATTTTCTGATGAAAAACGATGACTCCGGACCTGTCGAACGTCCCCAAAATGGTCCATATCGATGAAATTTTAACATTTAATCTTTTGACTCCAAACGACTGTTGGATGTGAATTAAGTCTTTTTCAACTAAAATAAGTGTGTTTAAAGTCATTTATTTGCCTGAAATTGGTCAAAATTGAAGCTTTTGTGTAAGCAAAACTCTGTAAAAATGGCAATTTTGGTAACTCTGAGGGGTTAAAAAGTGGTTATTCAACATGAGGCACAATCTATTTGACATTTTGAATCATTTTTGGTATAGTCCAAAAAATTCATTTTCTGATGAAAAACGATGACTCCGGACCTGTCGAACGTCCCCAAAATGGTCCATATCGATGAAATTTTAACATTTAATCTTTTGACTCCAAACGACTGTTAGATGTGAATTATGACTTTCTCAACTAAAATAAGTGTGTTTAAAGTCATTTATGTGCCTGAAATTGGTCAAAATTGAAGCTTTTGTGTAAGCAAAACTCTGTAAAAATGGCAATTTTGGTCACTCTGAGGGGTTAAAAAGTGGTTATTCAACATGACGCACGATAAATTTGACATTTTGAATCATTTTATGTACAGTCCGAAAAATTCATTTTCTGATGAAAAACGATGACTCCGGACCTGTCAAACGTCCCCAAAATGGTCCATATCGATGAAATTTTAACATTTAATCTTTTGACTCCAAACGACTGTTGAATGTGAATTAAGTCTTTTTCAACTAAAATAAGTGTGTTTAAAGTCATTTATGTGCCTGAAATTGGTCAAAATTGAAGCTTTTGTGTAAGCAAAACTCTGTAAAAATGGCAAATTTGGTCACTCTGAGGGGTTAAAAAGTGGTTATTCAACATGAGACACGATCCATTTGACATTTTGAATCATTTTTGGTATAGTCCGAAGAATTCATTTTCTGATGAAAAACGATGACTCCGGACCTGTCGAACGTCCCCAAAATGGTCCATATCGATGAAATTTTAACATTTAATCTTTTGACTCCAAACGACTTTTGGATGTGAATTAAGTCTTTTTCAACTAAAATAAGTGTGTTTAAAGTCATTTATTTGCCTGAAATTGGTCAAAATTGAAGCTTTTGTGTAAGCAAAACTCTGTAAAAATGGCAATTTTGGTAACTCTGAGGGGTTAAAAAGTGGTTATTCAACATGAGGCACAATCTATTTGACATTTTGAATCATTTTTGGTATAGTCCGAAAAATTCATTTTCTGATGAAAAACGATGACTCCGGACCTGTCGAACGTCCCCAAAATGGTCCATATCGATGAAATTTTAACATTTAATCTTTTGACTCCAAACGACTGTTGGATGTGAATTATGACTTTCTCAACTAAAATAAGTGTGTTTAAAGTCCTTTATGTGCCTGAAATTGGTCAAAATTGAAGCTTTTGAGTAAGCAAAACTCTGTAAAAATGGCAATTTTGGTCACTCTGAGGGGTTAAAAAGTCGTTATTCAACATGAGGCACGATCACTTTGGCATTTTGAATCATTTTTGATATAGTCCAAAAAATTCATTTTCTGATGAAAAACGATGACTCCGGACCTGTCGAACGTCCCCAAAATGGTCCATATCGATGAAATTTTAACATTTAATCTTTTGACTCCAAACGACTGTTGAATGTGAATTAAGTCTTTTTCAACTAAAATAAGTGTGTTTAAAGTCATTTATGTGCCTGAAATTGGTCAAAATTAAAGCTTTTGTGTAAGCAAAACTCTGTAAAAATGGCAATTTTGGTCACTCTGAGGGGTTAAAAAGT
The DNA here is from genome assembly GCF_964263255.1 of Lissotriton vulgaris. Taxonomy (NCBI): domain Eukaryota; kingdom Metazoa; phylum Chordata; class Amphibia; order Caudata; family Salamandridae; genus Lissotriton; species Lissotriton vulgaris. The sequence goes on from NW_028249127.1 coordinate 11,000, forward strand.
GGTTATTCAACATGAGGCACGATCCATTTGACATTTTGAATCATTTTATGTACAGTCCGAAAAATTCATTTTCTGATGAAAAACGATGACTCCGGACCTGTCGAACGTCCCCAAAATGGTCCATATCGATGAAATTTTAACATTTAATCTTTTGACTCCAAACGACTGTTGAATGTGAATTAAGTCTTTTTCAACTAAAATAAGTGTGTTTAAAGTCATTTATGTGCCTGAAATTGGTAAAAAATTGAAGCTTTTGTGTAAGCAAAACTCTGTAAAAATTGCAAATTTGGTCACTCTGAGGGGTTAAAAAGTGGTTATTCAACATGAGGCACAATCTATTTGACATTTTGAATCATTTTTGGTATAGTCCGAAAAATTCATTTTCTGATGAAAAACGATGACTCCGGACCTGTCGAAGGTCCCCAAAATGGTCCATATCGATGAAATTTTAACATTTAATCTTTTGACTCCAAACGACTGTTGGATGTGAATTAGGACTTTTTCAACTAAAATAAGTGTGTTTAAAGTCATTTATGTGCCTGAAATTGGTCAAAATTGAAGCTTTTGAGTAAGCAAAACTCTGTAAAAATGGCAATTTTGGTCACTCTGAGTGGTTAAAAAGTGGTTATTCAACATGAGGCACGATCACTTTGGCATTTTGAATCATTTTTGATATAGTCCGAAAAATTCATTTTCTGATGAAAAACGATGACTCCGGACCTGTCGAACGTCCCCAAAATGGTCCATATCGATGAAATTTTAACATTTAATCTTTTGACTCCAAACGACTGTTGGATGTGAATTAAGTCTTTTTCAACTAAAATAAGTGTGTTTAAAGTCATTTATGTGCCTGAAATTGGTCAAAATTGAAGCTTTTGTGTAAGCAAAACTCTGTAAAAATGGCAATTTTGGTCACTCTGAGGGGTTAAAAAGTGGTTATTCAACATGAGGCACGATCCATTTCACATTTTGAATCATTTTTGGTATAGTCCGAAGAATTCATTTTCTGATGAAAAACGATGACTCCGGACCTGTCGAACGTCCCCAAAATGGTCCATATCGATGAAATTTTAACATTTAATCTTTTGACTCCAAACGACTGTTGGATGTGAATTAAGTCTTTTTCAACTAAAATAAGTGTGTTTAAAGTCATTTATTTGCCTGAAATTGGTCAAAATTGAAGCTTTTGTATAAGCAAAACTCTGTAAAAATGGCAATTTTGGTAACTCTGAGGGGTTAAAAAGTGGTTATTCAACATGAGGCACAATCTATTTGACATTTTGAATCATTTTTGGTATAGTCCGAAAAATTCATTTTCTGATGAAAAACGATGACTCCGGACCTGTCGAAGGTCCCCAAAATGGTCCATATCGATGAAATTTTAACATTTAATCTTTTGACTCCAAACGACTGTTGGATGTGAATTAAGTCTTTTTCAACTAAAATAAGTGTGTTTAAAGTCATTTATTTGCCTGAAATTGGTCAAAATTGAAGCTTTTGTATAAGCAAAACTCTGTAAAAATGGCAATTTTGGTAACTCTGAGGGGTTAAAAAGTGGTTATTCAACATGAGGCACGATCCATTTGACATTTTGAATCATTTTTGATATAGTCCGAAAAATTCATTTTCTGATGAAAAACGATGACTCCGGACCTGTCGAACGTCCCCAAAATGATCCATATCGATGAAATTTTAACATTTAATCTTTTGACTCCAAACGACTGTTGAATGTGAATTAAGTCTTTTTCAACTAAAATAAGTGTGTTTAAAGTCATTTATGTGCCTGAAATTGGTCAAAATTGAAGCTTTTGTGTAAGCAAAACTCTGTAAAAATTGCAAATTTGGTCACTCTGAGGGGTTAAAAAGTGGTTATTCAACATGAGGCACGATCCATTTGACATTTTGAATCATTTTTGGTACAGTCCGAAAAATTCATTTTCTGATGAAAAACGATGACTCCGGACCTGTCGAACGTCCCCAAAATGGTCCATATCGATGAAATTTTAACATTTAATCTTTTGACTCCAAACGACTGTTGGATGTGAATTAAGTCTTTTTCAACTAAAATAAGTGTGTTTAAAGTCATTTATGTGCCTGAAATTGGTCAAAATTGAAGCTTTTGTGTAAGCAAAACTCTGTAAAAATGGCAATTTTGGTCACTCTGAGGGGTTAAAAAGTGGTTATTCAACATGAGGCACAATCTATTTGACATTTTGAATCATTTTTGGTATAGTCCGAAAAATTCATTTTCTGATGAAAAACGATGACTCCGGACCTGTCGAACGTCCCCAAAATGGTCCATATCGATGAAATTTTAACATTTAATCTTTTGACTCCAAACGACTATTGGATGTGAATTAGGACTTTTTCAACTAAAATAAGTGTGTTTAAAGTCATTTATGTGCCTGAAATTGGTCAAAATTGAAGCTTTTGTGTAAGCAAAACTCTGTAAAAATGGCAATTTTGGTCACTCTGAGGGGTTAAAAAGTGGTTATTCAACATGAGGCACGATCCATTTCACATTTTTGAATCATTTTTTGTATAGTCTGAAGAATTCATTTTCTGATGAAAAACGATGACTCCGGACCTGTCGAACGTCCCCAAAATGGTCCATATCGATGAAATTTTAACATTTAATCTTTTGACTCCAAACGACTGTTGGATGTGAATTAAGTCTTTTTCAACTAAAATAAGTGTGTTTAAAGTCATTTATGTGCCTGAAATTGGTCAAAATTGAAGCTTTTGTGTAAGCAAAACTCTGTAAAAATGGCAATTTTGGTCACTCTGAGGGGTTAAAAAGTGGTTATTCAACATGAGGCACGATCCATTTGACATTTTGAATCATTTTTGGTACAGTCCGAAAAATTCATTTTCTGATGAAAAACGATGACTCCGGACCTGTCGAACGTCCCCAAAATGGTCCATATCGATGAAATTTTAACATTTAATCTTTTGACTCCAAACCACTGTTGGATGTGAATTAAGTCTTTTTCAACTAAAATAAGTGTGTTTAAAGTCATTTACGTGCCTGAAATTGGTCAAAATTGAAGCTTTTGAGTAAGCAAAACTCTGTAAAAATGGCAATTTTGGTCACTCTGAGGGGTTAAAAAGTCGTTATTCAACATGAGGCACGATCTATTTGACATTTTGAATCATTTTTGGTGTAGTCCGAAAAATTCATTTTTCTGATGAAAAACGATAACTCCGGACCTGTCGAACGTCCCCAAAATGGTCCATATCGATGAAATTTTAACATTTAATCTTTTGACTCCAAACAACTGTTGGATGTGAATTATGACTTTTTCAACTAAAATAAGTGTGTTTAAAGTCATTTATGTGCCTGAAATTGGTCAAAATTTAAACTTTTGAGTAAGCAAAACTCTGTAAAAATGGCAATTTTGGTCACTCTGAGGGGTTAAAAAGTGGTTATTCAACATGAGGCACGATCAATTTGACATTTTGAATCATTTTTGGTATAGTCCGAAAAATTCATTTTCTGATGAAAAACGATGACTCCGGACATGTCGAACGTCCCCAAAATGGTCCATATCGATGAAATTTTAACATTTAATCTTTTGACTCCAAACGACTGTTGGATGTGAATTAAGTCTTTTTCAACTAAAATAAGTGTGTTTAAAGTCATTTATGTGCCTGAAATTGGTCAAAATTGAAGCTTTTGTGTAAGCAAAACTCTGTAAAAATGGCAATTTTGGTCACTCTGAGGGGTTAAAAAGTGGTTATTCAACATGAGGCACAATCTATTTGACATTTTGAATCATTTTTGGTATAGTCCGAAAAATTCATTTTCTGATGAAAAACGATGACTCCGGACCTGTCGAAGGTCCCCAAAATGGTCCATATCGATGAAATTTTAACATTTAATCTTTTGACTCCAAACGACTGTTGGATGTGAATTAGGACTTTTTCAACTAAAATAAGTGTGTTTAAAGTCATTTATGTGCCTGAAATTGGTCAAAATTGAAGCTTTTGAGTAAGCAAAACTCTGTAAAAATGGCAATTTTGGTCACTCTGAGGGGTTAAAAAGTGGTTATTCAACATGAGGCACGATCACTTTGGCATTTTGAATCATTTTTGATATAGTCCGAAAAATTCATTTTCTGATGAAAAACGATGACTCCGGACCTGTCGAACGTCCCCAAAATGGTCCATATCGATGAAATTTTAACATTTAATCTTTTGACTCCAAACGACTGTTGGATGTGAATTAAGTCTTTTTCAACTAAAATAAGTGTGTTTAAAGTCATTTATGTGCCTGAAATTGGTCAAAATTGAAGCTTTTGTGTAAGCAAAACTCTGTAAAAATGGCAATTTTGGTCACTCTGAGGGGTTAAAAAGTGGTTATTCAACATGAGGCACGATCCATTTCACATTTTGAATCATTTTTGGTATAGTCTGAAAAATTAATTTTCTGATGAAAAACGATGACTCCGGACCTGTCGAATGTCCCCAAAATGGTCCATATCGATGAAATTTTAACATTTAATATTTTGACTCCAAACGACTGTTGGATGCGAATTAAGTCTTTTTCAACTAAAATACGTGTGTTTAAAGTCATTTATGTGCCTGAAATTGGTCAAAATTGAAGCTTTTGTGTGAGCAAAACTCTGTAAAAATGGCAATTTTGGTCACTCTGAGGGGTTAAAAAGTGGTTATTCAACATGAGGCACGATCCATTTCACATTTTGAATCATTTTTGGTATAGTTGAAGAATTCATTTTCTGATGAAAAACGATGACTCCGGACCTGTCGAACGTCCCCAAAATGGTCCATATCGATGAAATTTTAACATTTAATCTTTTGACTCCAAACGACTGTTGGATGTGAATTAAGTCTTTTTCAACTAAAATAAGTGTGTTTAAAGTCATTTATTTGCCTGAAATTGGTCAAAATTGAAGCTTTTGTGTAAGCAAAACTCTGTAAAAATGGCAATTTTGGTAACTCTGAGGGGTTAAAAAGTGGTTATTCAACATGAGGCACAATCTATTTGACATTTTGAATCATTTTTGGTATAGTCCGAAAAATTCATTTTCTGATGAAAAACGATGACTCCGGACCTGTCGAACGTCCCCAAAATGGTCCATATCGATGAAATTTTAACATTTAATCTTTTGACTCCAAACGACTGTTAGATGTGAATTATGACTTTCTCAACTAAAATAAGTGTGTTTAAAGTCATTTATGTGCCTGAAATTGGTCAAAATTGAAGCTTTTGTGTAAGCAAAACTCTGTAAAAATGGCAATTTTGGTCACTCTGAGGGGTTAAAAAGTGGTTATTCAACATGACGCACGATAAATTTGACATTTTGAATCATTTTATGTACAGTCCGAAAAATTCATTTTCTGATGAAAAACGATGACTCCGGACCTGTCAAACGTCCCCAAAATGGTCCATATCGATGAAATTTTAACATTTAATCTTTTGACTCCAAACGACTGTTGAATGTGAATTAAGTCTTTTTCAACTAAAATAAGTGTGTTTAAAGTCATTTATGTGCCTGAAATTGGTCAAAATTGAAGCTTTTGTGTAAGCAAAACTCTGTAAAAATGGCAAATTTGGTCACTCTGAGGGGTTAAAAAGTGGTTATTCAACATGAGGCACGATCCATTTGACATTTTGAATCATTTTTGGTATAGTCCGAAGAATTCATTTTCTGATGAAAAACGATGACTCCGGACCTGTCGAACGTCCCCAAAATGGTCCATATCGATGAAATTTTAACATTTAATCTTTTGACTCCAAACGACTTTTGGATGTGAATTAAGTCTTTTTCAACTAAAATAAGTGTGTTTAAAGTCATTTATTTGCCTGAAATTGGTCAAAATTGAAGCTTTTGTGTAAGCAAAACTCTGTAAAAATGGCAATTTTGGTAACTCTGAGGGGTTAAAAAGTGGTTATTCAACATGAGGCACAATCTATTTGACATTTTGAATCATTTTTGGTATAGTCCGAAAAATTCATTTTCTGATGAAAAACGATGACTCCGGACCTGTCGAACGTCCCCAAAATGGTCCATATCGATGAAATTTTAACATTTAATCTTTTGACTCCAAACGACTGTTGGATGTGAATTATGACTTTCTCAACTAAAATAAGTGTGTTTAAAGTCCTTTATGTGCCTGAAATTGGTCAAAATTGAAGCTTTTGAGTAAGCAAAACTCTGTAAAAATGGCAATTTTGGTCACTCTGAGGGGTTAAAAAGTCGTTATTCAACATGAGGCACGATCACTTTGGCATTTTGAATCATTTTTGATATAGTCCAAAAAATTCATTTTCTGATGAAAAACGATGACTCCGGACCTGTCGAACGTCCCCAAAATGGTCCATATCGATGAAATTTTAACATTTAATCTTTTGACTCCAAACGACTGTTGAATGTGAATTAAGTCTTTTTCAACTAAAATATGTGTGTTTAAAGTCATTTATGTGCCTGAAATTGGTCAAAATTAAAGCTTTTGTGTAAGCAAAACTCTGTAAAAATGGCAATTTTGGTCACTCTGAGGGGTTAAAAAGTGGTTATTCAACATGAGGCACGATCCATTTGACATTTTGAATCATTTTATGTACAGTCCGAAAAATTCATTTTCTGATGAAAAACGATGACTCCGGACCTGTCGAACGTCCCCAAAATGGTCCATATCGATGAAATTTTAACATTTAATCTTTTGACTCCAAACGACTGTTGAATGTGAATTAAGTCTTTTTCAACTAAAATAAGTGTGTTTAAAGTCATTTATGTGCCTGAAATTGGTAAAAAATTGAAGCTTTTGTGTAAGCAAAACTCTGTAAAAATTGCAAATTTGGTCACTCTGAGGGGTTAAAAAGTGGTTATTCAACATGAGGCACAATCTATTTGACATTTTGAATCATTTTTGGTATAGTCCGAAAAATTCATTTTCTGATGAAAAACGATGACTCCGGACCTGTCGAAGGTCCCCAAAATGGTCCATATCGATGAAATTTTAACATTTAATCTTTTGACTCCAAACGACTGTTGGATGTGAATTAGGACTTTTTCAACTAAAATAAGTGTGTTTAAAGTCATTTATGTGCCTGAAATTGGTCAAAATTGAAGCTTTTGAGTAAGCAAAACTCTGTAAAAATGGCAATTTTGGTCACTCTGAGTGGTTAAAAAGTGGTTATTCAACATGAGGCACGATCACTTTGGCATTTTGAATCATTTTTGATATAGTCCGAAAAATTCATTTTCTGATGAAAAACGATGACTCCGGACCTGTCGAACGTCCCCAAAATGGTCCATATCGATGAAATTTTAACATTTAATCTTTTGACTCCAAACGACTGTTGGATGTGAATTAAGTCTTTTTCAACTAAAATAAGTGTGTTTAAAGTCATTTATGTGCCTGAAATTGGTCAAAATTGAAGCTTTTGTGTAAGCAAAACTCTGTAAAAATGGCAATTTTGGTCACTCTGAGGGGTTAAAAAGTGGTTATTCAACATGAGGCACGATCCATTTCACATTTTGAATCATTTTTGGTATAGTCTGAAAAATTAATTTTCTGATGAAAAACGATGACTCCGGACCTGTCGAATGTCCCCAAAATGGTCCATATCGATGAAATTTTAACATTTAATATTTTGACTCCAAACGACTGTTGGATGCGAATTAAGTCTTTTTCAACTAAAATATGTGTGTTTAAAGTCATTTATGTGCCTGAAATTGGTCAAAATTGAAGCTTTTGTGTAAGCAAAACTCTGTAAAAATGGCAATTTTGGTCACTCTGAGGGGTTAAAAAGTGGTTATTCAACATGAGGCACGATCCATTTCACATTTTGAATCATTTTTGGTATAGTTGAAGAATTCATTTTCTGATGAAAAACGATGACTCCGGACCTGTCGAACGTCCCCAAAATGGTCCATATCGATGAAATTTTAACATTTAATCTTTTGACTCCGAACGACTGTTGGATGTGAATTATGACTTTCTCAACTAAAATACGTGTGTTTAAAGTCATTTATGTGCCTGAAATTGGTCAAAATTGAAGCTTTTGTGTAAGCAAAACTCTGTAAAAATGGCAATTTTGGTCACTCTGAGGGGTTAAAAAGTGGTTATTCAACATGAGGCACGATCCATTTGACATTTTGAATCATTTTATGTACAGTCCGAAAAATTCATTTTCTGATGAAAAACGATGACTCCGGACCTGTCGAACGTCCACAAAATGGTCCATATCGATGAAATTTTAACATTTAATCTTTTGACTCCAAACGACTGTTGAATGTGAATTAAGTCTTTTTCAACTAAAATAAGTGTGTTTAAAGTCATTTATGTGCCTGAAATTGGTCAAAATTGAAGCTTTTGTGTAAGCAAAACTCTGTGAAAATGGCAAATTTGGTCACTCTGAGGGGTTAAAAAGTGGTTATTCAACATGAGGCACGATCCATTTGACATTTTGAATCATTTTTGGTACAGTCCGAAAAATTCATTTTCTGATGAAAAACGATGACTCCGGACCTGTCGAACGTCCCCAAAATGGTCCATATCGATGAAATTTTAACATTTAATCTTTTGACTCCGAACGACTGTTGGATGTGAATTATGACTTTCTCAACTAAAATACGTGTGTTTAAAGTCATTTATGTGCCTGAAATTGGTCAAAATTGAAGCTTTTGTGTAAGCAAAACTCTGTAAAAATGGCAATTTTGGTCACTCTGAGGGGTTAAAAAGTGGTTATTCAACATGAGGCACGATCCATTTGACATTTTGAATCATTTTATGTACAGTCCGAAAAATTCATTTTCTGATGAAAAACGATGACTCCGGACCTGTCGAACGTCCACAAAATGGTCCATATCGATGAAATTTTAACATTTAATCTTTTGACTCCAAACGACTGTTGAATGTGAATTAAGTCTTTTTCAACTAAAATAAGTGTGTTTAAAGTCATTTATGTGCCTGAAATTGGTCAAAATTGAAGCTTTTGTGTAAGCAAAACTCTGTAAAAATGGCAAATTTGGTCACTCTGAGGGGTTAAAAAGTGGTTATTCAACATGAGGCACGATCCATTTGACATTTTGAATCATTTTTGGTACAGTCCGAAAAATTCATTTTCTGATGAAAAACGATGACTCCGGACCTGTCGAACGTCCCCAAAATGGTCCATATCGATGAAATTTTAACATTTAATCTTTTGACTCCGAACGACTGTTGGATGTGAATTATGACTTTCTCAACTAAAATACGTGTGTTTAAAGTCATTTATGTGCCTGAAATTGGTCAAAATTGAAGCTTTTGTGTAAGCAAAACTCTGTAAACATGGCAATTTTGGTCACTCTGAGGGGTTAAAAAGTGGTTATTCAACATGAGGCACGATCCATTTGACATTTTGAATCATTTTATGTACAGTCCGAAAAATTCATTTTCTGATGAAAAACGATGACTCCGGACCTGTCGAACGTCCACAAAATGGTCCATATCGATGAAATTTTAACATTTAATCTTTTGACTCCAAACGACTGTTGAATGTGAATTAAGTCTTTTTCAACTAAAATAAGTGTGTTTAAAGTCATTTATGTGCCTGAAATTGGTCAAAATTGAAGCTTTTGTGTAAGCAAAACTCTGTAAAAATGGCAAATTTGGTCACTCTGAGGGGTTAAAAAGTGGTTATTCAACATGAGGCACGATCCATTTGACATTTTGAATCATTTTTGGTACAGTCCGAAAAATTCATTTTCTGATGAAAAACGATGACTCCGGACCTGTCGAACGTCCCCAAAATGGTCCATATCGATGAAATTTTAACATTTAATCTTTTGACTCCAAACGACTGTTGGATGTGAATTAAGTCTTTTTCAACTAAAATAAGTGTGTTTAAAGTCATTTATGTGCCTGAAATTGGTCAAAATTGAAGCTTTTGTGTAAGCAAAACTCTGTAAAAATGGCAATTTTGGTCACTCTGAGGGGTTAAAAAGTGGTTATTCAACATGAGGCACAATCTATTTGACATTTTGAATCATTTTTGGTATAGTCCGAAAAATTTATTTTCTGATGAAAAACGATGACTCCGGACCTGTCGAACGTCCCCAAAATGGTCCATATCGATGAAATTTTAACATTTAATCTTTTGACTCCAAACGACTGTTGGATGTGAATTAAGTCTTTTTCAACTAAAATAAGTGTGTTTAAAGTCATTTATGTGCCTGAAATTGGTCAAAATTGAAGCTTTTGTGTAAGCAAAACTCTGTAAAAATGGCAATTTTGGTCACTCTGAGGGGTTAAAAAGTGGTTATTCAACATGAGGCACGATCCATTTCACATTTTGAATCATTTTTGGTATAGTCTGAAAAATTAATTTTCTGATGAAAAACGATGACTCCGGACCTGTCGAATGTCCCCAAAATGGTCCATATCGATGAAATTTTAACATTTAATCTTTTGACTCCAAACGACTGTTGGATGTGAATTAAGTCTTTTTCAACTAAAATAAGTGTGTTTAAAGTCATTTATGTGCCTGAAATTGGTCAAAATTGAAGCTTTTGTGTAAGCAAAACTCTGTAAAAATGGCAATTTTGGTCACTCTGAGGGGTTAAAAAGTGGTTATTCAACATGAGGCACAATCTATTTGACATTTTGAATCATTTTTGGTATAGTCCGAAAAATTTATTTTCTGATGAAAAACGATGACTCCGGACCTGTCGAACGTCCCCAAAATGGTCCATATCGATGAAATTTTAACATTTAATCTTTTGACTCCAAACGACTGTTGGATGTGAATTAAGTCTTTTTCAACTAAAATAAGTGTGTTTAAAGTCATTTATGTGCCTGAAATTGGTCAAAATTGAAGCTTTTGTGTAAGCAAAACTCTGTAAAAATGGCAATTTTGGTCACTCTGAGGGGTTAAAAAGTGGTTATTCAACATGAGGCACGATCCATTTCACATTTTGAATCATTTTTGGTATAGTCTGAAAAATTAATTTTCTGATGAAAAACGATGACTCCGGACCTGTCGAATGTCCCCAAAATGGTCCATATCGATGAAATTTTAACATTTAATCTTTTGACTCCAAACGACTGTTGGATGTGAATTAAGTCTTTTTCAACTAAAATAAGTGTGTTTAAAGTCATTTATGTGCCTGAAATTGGTCAAAATTGAAGCTTTTGTGTAAGCAAAACTCTGTAAAAATGGCAATTTTGGTCACTCTGAGGGGTTAAAAAGTGGTTATTCAACATGAGGCACAATCTATTTGACATTTTGAATCATTTTTGGTATAGTCCGAAAAATTTATTTTCTGATGAAAAACGGTGACTCCGGACCTGTCGAACGTCCCCAAAATGGTCCATATCGATGAAATTTTAACATTTAATCTTTTGACTCCAAACGACTGTTGGATGTGAATTAAGTCTTTTTCAACTAAAATAAGTGTGTTTAAAGTCATTTATGTGCCTGAAATTGGTCAAAATTGAAGCTTTTGTGTAAGCAAAACTCTGTAAAAATGGCAATTTTGGTCACTCTGAGGGGTTAAAAAGTGGTTATTCAACATGAGGCACAATCTATTTGACATTTTGAATCATTTTTGGTATAGTCCGAAAAATTCATTTTCTGATGAAAAACGATGACTCCGGACCTGTCGAACGTCCCCAAAATGGTCCATATCGATGAAATTTTAACATTTAATCTTTTGACTCCAAACGACTATTGGATGTGAATTAGGACTTTTTCAACTAAAATAAGTGTGTTTAAAGTCATTTATGTGCCTGAAATTGGTCAAAATTGAAGCTTTTGTGTAAGCAAAACTCTGTAAAAATGGCAATTTTGGTCACTCTGAGGGGTTAAAAAGTGGTTATTCAACATGAGGCACGATCCATTTCACATTTTGAATCATTTTTTGTATAGTCTGAAGAATTCATTTTCTGATGAAAAACGATGACTCCGGACCTGTCGAACGTCCCCAAAATGGTCCATATCGATGAAATTTTAACATTTAATCTTTTGACTCCAAACGACTGTTGGATGTGAATTAAGTCTTTTTCAACTAAAATAAGTGTGTTTAAAGTCATTTATGTGCCTGAAATTGGTCAAAATTGAAGCTTTTGTGTAAGCAAAACTCTGTAAAAATGGCAATTTTGGTCACTCTGAGGGGTTAAAAAGTGGTTATTCAACATGAGGCACGATCCATTTGACATTTTGAATCATTTTTGGTACAGTCCGAAAAATTCATTTTCTGATGAAAAACGATGACTCCGGACCTGTCGAACGTCCCCAAAATGGTCCATATCGATGAAATTTTAACATTTAATCTTTTGACTCCAAACCACTGTTGGATGTGAATTAAGTCTTTTTCAACTAAAATAAGTGTGTTTAAAGTCATTTACGTGCCTGAAATTGGTCAAAATTGAAGCTTTTGAGTAAGCAAAACTCTGTAAAAATGGCAATTTTGGTCACTCTGAGGGGTTAAAAAGTCGTTATTCAACATGAGGCACGATCTATTTGACATTTTGAATCATTTTTGGTGTAGTCCGAAAAATTCATTTTTCTGATGAAAAACGATAACTCCGGACCTGTCGAACGTCCCCAAAATGGTCCATATCGATGAAATTTTAACATTTAATCTTTTGACTCCAAACAACTGTTGGATGTGAATTATGACTTTTTCAACTAAAATAAGTGTGTTTAAAGTCATTTATGTGCCTGAAATTGGTCAAAATTTAAACTTTTGAGTAAGCAAAACTCTGTAAAAATGGCAATTTTGGTCACTCTGAGGGGTTAAAAAGTGGTTATTCAACATGAGGCACGATCAATTTGACATTTTGAATCATTTTTGGTATAGTCCGAAAAATTCATTTTCTGATGAAAAACGATGACTCCGGACATGTCGAACGTCCCCAAAATGGTCCATATCGATGAAATTTTAACATTTAATCTTTTGACTCCAAACGACTGTTGGATGTGAATTAAGTCTTTTTCAACTAAAATAAGTGTGTTTAAAGTCATTTATGTGCCTGAAATTGGTCAAAATTGAAGCTTTTGTGTAAGCAAAACTCTGTAAAAATGGCAATTTTGGTCACTCTGAGGGGTTAAAAAGTGGTTATTCAACATGAGGCACAATCTATTTGACATTTTGAATCATTTTTGGTATAGTCCGAAAAATTCATTTTCTGATGAAAAACGATGACTCCGGACCTGTCGAAGGTCCCCAAAATGGTCCATATCGATGAAATTTTAACATTTAATCTTTTGACTCCAAACGACTGTTGGATGTGAATTAGGACTTTTTCAACTAAAATAAGTGTGTTTAAAGTCATTTATGTGCCTGAAATTGGTCAAAATTGAAGCTTTTGAGTAAGCAAAACTCTGTAAAAATGGCAATTTTGGTCACTCTGAGGGGTTAAAAAGTGGTTATTCAACATGAGGCACGATCACTTTGGCATTTTGAATCATTTTTGATATAGTCCGAAAAATTCATTTTCTGATGAAAAACGATGACTCCGGACCTGTCGAACGTCCCCAAAATGGTCCATATCGATGAAATTTTAACATTTAATCTTTTGACTCCAAACGACTGTTGGATGTGAATTAAGTCTTTTTCAACTAAAATAAGTGTGTTTAAAGTCATTTATGTGCCTGAAATTGGTCAAAATTGAAGCTTTTGTGTAAGCAAAACTCTGTAAAAATGGCAATTTTGGTCACTCTGAGGGGTTAAAAAGTGGTTATTCAACATGAGGCACGATCCATTTCACATTTTGAATCATTTTTGGTATAGTCTGAAAAATTAATTTTCTGATGAAAAACGATGACTCCGGACCTGTCGAATGTCCCCAAAATGGTCCATATCGATGAAATTTTAACATTTAATATTTTGACTCCAAACGACTGTTGGATGCGAATTAAGTCTTTTTCAACTAAAATACGTGTGTTTAAAGTCATTTATGTGCCTGAAATTGGTCAAAATTGAAGCTTTTGTGTGAGCAAAACTCTGTAAAAATGGCAATTTTGGTCACTCTGAGGGGTTAAAAAGTGGTTATTCAACATGAGGCACGATCCATTTCACATTTTGAATCATTTTTGGTATAGTTGAAGAATTCATTTTCTGATGAAAAACGATGACTCCGGACCTGTCGAACGTCCCCAAAATGGTCCATATCGATGAAATTTTAACATTTAATCTTTTGACTCCAAACGACTGTTGGATGTGAATTAAGTCTTTTTCAACTAAAATAAGTGTGTTTAAAGTCATTTATTTGCCTGAAATTGGTCAAAATTGAAGCTTTTGTGTAAGCAAAACTCTGTAAAAATGGCAATTTTGGTAACTCTGAGGGGTTAAAAAGTGGTTATTCAACATGAGGCACAATCTATTTGACATTTTGAATCATTTTTGGTATAGTCCGAAAAATTCATTTTCTGATGAAAAACGATGACTCCGGACCTGTCGAACGTCCCCAAAATGGTCCATATCGATGAAATTTTAACATTTAATCTTTTGACTCCAAACGACTGTTAGATGTGAATTATGACTTTCTCAACTAAAATAAGTGTGTTTAAGGTCATTTATGTGCCTGAAATTGGTCAAAATTGAAGCTTTTGTGTAAGCAAAACTCTGTAAAAATGGCAATTTTGGTCACTCTGAGGGGTTAAAAAGTGGTTATTCAACATGACGCACGATAAATTTGACATTTTGAATCATTTTATGTACAGTCCGAAAAATTCATTTTCTGATGAAAAACGATGACTCCGGACCTGTCAAACGTCCCCAAAATGGTCCATATCGATGAAATTTTAACATTTAATCTTTTGACTCCAAACGACTGTTGAATGTGAATTAAGTCTTTTTCAACTAAAATAAGTGTGTTTAAAGTCATTTATGTGCCTGAAATTGGTCAAAATTGAAGCTTTTGTGTAAGCAAAACTCTGTAAAAATGGCAAATTTGGTCACTCTGAGGGGTTAAAAAGTGGTTATTCAACATGAGGCACGATCCATTTGACATTTTGAATCATTTTTGGTATAGTCCGAAGAATTCATTTTCTGATGAAAAACGATGACTCCGGACCTGTCGAACGTCCCCAAAATGGTCCATATCGATGAAATTTTAACATTTAATCTTTTGACTCCAAACGACTTTTGGATGTGAATTAAGTCTTTTTCAACTAAAATAAGTGTGTTTAAAGTCATTTATTTGCCTGAAATTGGTCAAAATTGAAGCTTTTGTGTAAGCAAAACTCTGTAAAAATGGCAATTTTGGTAACTCTGAGGGGTTAAAAAGTGGTTATTCAACATGAGGCACAATCTATTTGACATTTTGAATCATTTTTGGTATAGTCCGAAAAATTCATTTTCTGATGAAAAACGATGACTCCGGACCTGTCGAACGTCCCCAAAATGGTCCATATCGATGAAATTTTAACATTTAATCTTTTGACTCCAAACGACTGTTGGATGTGAATTATGACTTTCTCAACTAAAATAAGTGTGTTTAAAGTCCTTTATGTGCCTGAAATTGGTCAAAATTGAAGCTTTTGAGTAAGCAAAACTCTGTAAAAATGGCAATTTTGGTCACTCTGAGGGGTTAAAAAGTCGTTATTCAACATGAGGCACGATCACTTTGGCATTTTGAATCATTTTTGATATAGTCCAAAAAATTCATTTTCTGATGAAAAACGATGACTCCGGACCTGTCGAACGTCCCCAAAATGGTCCATATCGATGAAATTTTAACATTTAATCTTTTGACTCCAAACGACTGTTGAATGTGAATTAAGTCTTTTTCAACTAAAATAAGTGTGTTTAAAGTCATTTATGTGCCTGAAATTGGTCAAAATTAAAGCTTTTGTGTAAGCAAAACTCTGTAAAAATGGCAATTTTGGTCACTCTGAGGGGTTAAAAAGTGGTTATTCAACATGAGGCACGATCCATTTGACATTTTGAATCATTTTATGTACAGTCCGAAAAATTCATTTTCTGATGAAAAACGATGACTCCGGACCTGTCGAACGTCCCCAAAATGGTCCATATCGATGAAATTTTAACATTTAATCTTTTGACTCCAAACGACTGTTGAATGTGAATTAAGTCTTTTTCAACTAAAATAAGTGTGTTTAAAGTCATTTATGTGCCTGAAATTGGTAAAAAATTGAAGCTTTTGTGTAAGCAAAACTCTGTAAAAATTGCAAATTTGGTCACTCTGAGGGGTTAAAAAGTGGTTATTCAACATGAGACACGATCCATTTGACATTTTGAATCATTTTTGGTACAGTCCGAAAAATTCATTTTCTGATGAAAAACGATGACTCCGGACCTGTCGAAGGTCCCCAAAATGGTCCATATCGATGAAATTTTAACATTTAATCTTTTGACTCCAAACGACTGTTGAATGTGAATTAAGTCTTTTTCAACTAAAATAAGTGTGTTTAAAGTCATTTATGTGCCTGAAATTGGTCAAAATTAAAGCTTTTGTGTAAGCAAAACTCTGTAAAAATGGCAATTTTGGTCACTCTGAGGGGTTAAAAAGTGGTTATTCAACATGAGGCACAATCTATTTGACATTTTGAATCATTTTTGGTATAGTCCGAAAAATTCATTTTCTGATGAAAAACGATGACTCCGGACCTGTCGAAGGTCCCCAAAATGGTCCATATCGATGAAATTTTAACATTTAATCTTTTGACTCCAAACGACTGTTGGATGTGAATTAGGACTTTTTCAACTAAAATAAGTGTGTTTAAAGTCATTTATGTGCCTGAAATTGGTCAAAATTGAAGCTTTTGAGTAAGCAAAACTCTGTAAAAATGGCAATTTTGGTCACTCTGAGTGGTTAAAAAGTGGTTATTCAACATGAGGCACGATCACTTTGGCATTTTGAATCATTTTTGATATAGTCCGAAAAATTCATTTTCTGATGAAAAACGATGACTCCGGACCTGTCGAACGTCCCCAAAATGGTCCATATCGATGAAATTTTAACATTTAATCTTTTGACTCCAAACGACTGTTGGATGTGAATTAAGTCTTTTTCAACTAAAATAAGTGTGTTTAAAGTCATTTATGTGCCTGAAATTGGTCAAAATTGAAGCTTTTGTGTAAGCAAAACTCTGTAAAAATGGCAATTTTGGTCACTCTGAGGGGTTAAAAAGTGGTTATTCAACATGAGGCACGATCCATTTCACATTTTGAATCATTTTTGGTATAGTCTGAAAAATTAATTTTCTGATAAAAACGATGACTCCGGACCTGTCGAATGTCCCCAAAATGGTCCATATCGATGAAATTTTAACATTTAATATTTTGACTCCAAACGACTGTTGGATGCGAATTAAGTCTTTTTCAACTAAAATACGTGTGTTTAAAGTCATTTATGTGCCTGAAATTGGTCAAAATTGAAGCTTTTGTGTAAGCAAAACTCTGTAAAAATGGCAATTTTGGTCACTCTGAGGGGTTAAAAAGTGGTTATTCAACATGAGGCACGATCCATTTCACATTTTGAATCATTTTTGGTATAGTTGAAGAATTCATTTTCTGATGAAAAACGATGACTCCGGACCTGTCGAACGTCCCCAAAATGGTCCATATCGATGAAATTTTAACATTTAATCTTTTGACTCCAAACGACTGTTGGATGTGAATTAAGTCTTTTTCAACTAAAATAAGTGTGTTTAAAGTCATTTATTTGCCTGAAATTGGTCAAAATTGAAGCTTTTGTGTAAGCAAAACTCTGTAAAAATGGCAATTTTGGTAACTCTGAGGGGTTAAAAAGTGGTTATTCAACATGAGGCACAATCTATTTGACATTTTGAATCATTTTTGGTATAGTCCGAAAAATTCATTTTCTGATGAAAAACGATGACTCCGGACCTGTCGAACGTCCCCAAAATGGTCCATATCGATGAAATTTTAACATTTAATCTTTTGACTCCAAACGACTGTTGGATGTGAATTATGACTTTCTCAACTAAAATAAGTGTGTTTAAAGTCCTTTATGTGCCTGAAATTGGTCAAAATTGAAGCTTTTGAGTAAGCAAAACTATGTAAAAATGGCAATTTTGGTCACTCTGAGGGGTTAAAAAGTCGTTATTCAACATGAGGCACGATCACTTTGGCATTTTGAATCATTTTTGATATAGTCCGAAAAATTCATTTTCTGATGAAAAACGATGACTCCGGACCTGTCGAACGTCCCCAAAATGGTCCATATCGATGAAATTTTAAAATTTAATCTTTTGACTCCAAACGACTGTTGAATGTGAATTAAGTCTTTTTCAACTAAAATAAGTGTGTTTAAAGTCATTTATGTGCCTGAAATTGGTCAAAATTGAAGCTTTTGTGTAAGCAAAACTCTGTAAAAATGGCAATTTTGGTCACTCTGAGGGGTTAAAAAGTGGTTATTCAACATGAGGCACAATCTATTTGACATTTTGAATCATTTTTGGTATAGTCCGAAAAATTCATTTTCTGATGAAAAACGATGACTCCGGACCTGTCGAAGGTCCCCAAAATGGTCCATATCGATGAAATTTTAACATTTAATCTTTTGACTCCAAACGACTGTTGGATGTGAATTAGGACTTTTTCAACTAAAATAAGTGTGTTTAAAGTCATTTATGTGCCTGAAATTGGTCAAAATTGAAGCTTTTGAGTAAGCAAAACTCTGTAAAAATGGCAATTTTGTTCACTCTGAGGGGTAAAAAGTCGTTATTCAACATGAGGCACGATCACTTTGGCATTTTGAATCATTTTTGATATAGTCCGAAAAATTCATTTTCTGATGAAAAACGATGACTCCGGACCTGTCGAACGTCCCCAAAATGGTCCATATCGATGAAATTTTAACATTTAATCTTTTGACTCCAAACGACTGTTGGATGTGAATTAAGTCTTTTTCAACTAAAATAAGTGTGTTTAAAGTCATTTATGTGCCTGAAATTGGTCAAAATTGAAGCTTTTGTGTAAGCAAAACTCTGTAAAAATGGCAATTTTGGTCACTCTGAGGGGTTAAAAAGTGGTTATTCAACATGAGGCACGATCCATTTCACATTTTGAATCATTTTTGGTATAGTCCGAAGAATTCATTTTCTGATGAAAAACGATGACTCCGGACCTGTCGAACGTCCCCAAAATGGTCCATATCGATGAAATTTTAACATTTAATCTTTTGACTCCAAACGACTGTTGGATGTGAATTAAGTCTTTTTCAACTAAAATAAGTGTGTTTAAAGTCATTTATTTGCCTGAAATTGGTCAAAATTGAAGCTTTTGTATAAGCAAAACTCTGTAAAAATGGCAATTTTGGTAACTCTGAGGGGTTAAAAAGTGGTTATTCAACATGAGGCACAATCTATTTGACATTTTGAATCATTTTTGATATAGTCCGAAAAATTCATTTTCTGATGAAAAACGATGACTCCGGACCTGTCGAACGTCCCCAAAATGATCCATATCGATGAAATTTTAACATTTAATCTTTTGACTCCAAACGACTGTTGAATGTGAATTAAGTCTTTTTCAACTAAAATAAGTGTGTTTAAAGTCATTTATGTGCCTGAAATTGGTCAAAATTGAAGCTTTTGTGTAAGCAAAACTCTGTAAAAATTGCAAATTTGGTCACTCTGAGGGGTTAAAAAGTGGTTATTCAACATGAGGCACGATCCATTTGACATTTTGAATCATTTTTGGTACAGTCCGAAAAATTCATTTTCTGATGAAAAACGATGACTCCGGACCTGTCGAACGTCCCCAAAATGGTCCATATCGATGAAATTTTAACATTTAATCTTTTGACTCCAAACGACTGTTGGATGTGAATTAAGTCTTTTTCAACTAAAATAAGTGTGTTTAAAGTCATTTATGTGCCTGAAATTGGTCAAAATTGAAGCTTTTGAGTAAGCAAAACTCTGTAAAAATGGCAATTTTGGTCACTCTGAGGGGTAAAAAGTCGTTATTCAACATGAGGCACGATCACTTTGGCATTTTGAATCATTTTTGATATAGTCCGAAAAATTCATTTTCTGATGAAAAACGATGACTCCGGACCTGTCGAACGTCCCCAAAATGGTCCATATCGATGAAATTTTAACATTTAATCTTTTGACTCCAAACGACTGTTGGATGTGAATTAAGTCTTTTTCAACTAAAATAAGTGTGTTTAAAGTCATTTATGTGCCTGAAATTGGTCAAAATTGAAGCTTTTGTGTAAGCAAAACTCTGTAAAAATGGCAATTTTGGTCACTCTGAGGGGTTAAAAAGTGGTTATTCAACATGAGGCACGATCCATTTCACATTTTGAATCATTTTTGGTATAGTCCGAAGAATTCATTTTCTGATGAAAAACGATGACTCCGGACCTGTCGAACGTCCCCAAAATGGTCCATATCGATGAAATTTTAACATTTAATCTTTTGACTCCAAACGACTGTTGGATGTGAATTAAGTCTTTTTCAACTAAAATAAGTGTGTTTAAAGTCATTTATTTGCCTGAAATTGGTCAAAATTGAAGCTTTTGTATAAGCAAAACTCTGTAAAAATGGCAATTTTGGTAACTCTGAGGGGTTAAAAAGTGGTTATTCAACATGAGGCACAATCTATTTGACATTTTGAATCATTTTTGGTATAGTCCGAAAAATTCATTTTCTGATGAAAAACGATGACTCCGGACCTGTCGAAGGTCCCCAAAATGGTCCATATCGATGAAATTTTAACATTTAATCTTTTGACTCCAAACGACTGTTGGATGTGAATTAAGTCTTTTTCAACTAAAATAAGTGTGTTTAAAGTCATTTATTTGCCTGAAATTGGTCAAAATTGAAGCTTTTGTATAAGCAAAACTCTGTAAAAATGGCAATTTTGGTAACTCTGAGGGGTTAAAAAGTGGTTATTCAACATGAGGCACGATCCATTTGACATTTTGAATCATTTTTGATATAGTCCGAAAAATTCATTTTCTGATGAAAAACGATGACTCCGGACCTGTCGAACGTCCCCAAAATGATCCATATCGATGAAATTTTAACATTTAATCTTTTGACTCCAAACGACTGTTGAATGTGAATTAAGTCTTTTTCAACTAAAATAAGTGTGTTTAAAGTCATTTATGTGCCTGAAATTGGTCAAAATTGAAGCTTTTGTGTAAGCAAAACTCTGTAAAAATTGCAAATTTGGTCACTCTGAGGGGTTAAAAAGTGGTTATTCAACATGAGGCACGATCCATTTGACATTTTGAATCATTTTTGGTACAGTCCGAAAAATTCATTTTCTGATGAAAAACGATGACTCCGGACCTGTCGAACGTCCCCAAAATGGTCCATATCGATGAAATTTTAACATTTAATCTTTTGACTCCAAACGACTGTTGGATGTGAATTAAGTCTTTTTCAACTAAAATAAGTGTGTTTAAAGTCATTTATGTGCCTGAAATTGGTCAAATTGAAGCTTTTGTGTAAGCAAAACTCTGTAAAAATGGCAATTTTGGTCACTCTGAGGGGTTAAAAAGTGGTTATTCAACATGAGGCACAATCTATTTGACATTTTGAATCATTTTTGGTATAGTCCGAAAAATTCATTTTCTGATGAAAAACGATGACTCCGGACCTGTCGAACGTCCCCAAAATGGTCCATATCGATGAAATTTTAACATTTAATCTTTTGACTCCAAACGACTATTGGATGTGAATTAGGACTTTTTCAACTAAAATAAGTGTGTTTAAAGTCATTTATGTGCCTGAAATTGGTCAAAATTGAAGCTTTTGTGTAAGCAAAACTCTGTAAAAATGGCAATTTTGGTCACTCTGAGGGGTTAAAAAGTGGTTATTCAACATGAGGCACGATCCATTTCACATTTTGAATCATTTTTTGTATAGTCTGAAGAATTCATTTTCTGATGAAAAACGATGACTCCGGACCTGTCGAACGTCCCCAAAATGGTCCATATCGATGAAATTTTAACATTTAATCTTTTGACTCCAAACGACTGTTGGATGTGAATTAAGTCTTTTTCAACTAAAATAAGTGTGTTTAAAGTCATTTATGTGCCTGAAATTGGTCAAAATTGAAGCTTTTGTGTAAGCAAAACTCTGTAAAAATGGCAATTTTGGTCACTCTGAGGGGTTAAAAAGTGGTTATTCAACATGAGGCACGATCCATTTGACATTTTGAATCATTTTTGGTACAGTCCGAAAAATTCATTTTCTGATGAAAAACGATGACTCCGGACCTGTCGAACGTCCCCAAAATGGTCCATATCGATGAAATTTTAACATTTAATCTTTTGACTCCAAACCACTGTTGGATGTGAATTAAGTCTTTTTCAACTAAAATAAGTGTGTTTAAAGTCATTTACGTGCCTGAAATTGGTCAAAATTGAAGCTTTTGAGTAAGCAAAACTCTGTAAAAATGGCAATTTTGGTCACTCTGAGGGGTTAAAAAGTCGTTATTCAACATGAGGCACGATCTATTTGACATTTTGAATCATTTTTGGTGTAGTCCGAAAAATTCATTTTTCTGATGAAAACGATAACTCCGGACCTGTCGAACGTCCCCAAAATGGTCCATATCGATGAAATTTTAACATTTAATCTTTTGACTCCAAACAACTGTTGGATGTGAATTATGACTTTTTCAACTAAAATAAGTGTGTTTAAAGTCATTTATGTGCCTGAAATTGGTCAAAATTTAAACTTTTGAGTAAGCAAAACTCTGTAAAAATGGCAATTTTGGTCACTCTGAGGGGTTAAAAAGTGGTTATTCAACATGAGGCACGATCAATTTGACATTTTGAATCATTTTTGGTATAGTCCGAAAAATTCATTTTCTGATGAAAAACGATGACTCCGGACATGTCGAACGTCCCCAAAATGGTCCATATCGATGAAATTTTAACATTTAATCTTTTGACTCCAAACGACTGTTGGATGTGAATTAAGTCTTTTTCAACTAAAATAAGTGTGTTTAAAGTCATTTATGTGCCTGAAATTGGTCAAAATTGAAGCTTTTGTGTAAGCAAAACTCTGTAAAAATGGCAATTTTGGTCACTCTGAGGGGTTAAAAAGTGGTTATTCAACATGAGGCACAATCTATTTGACATTTTGAATCATTTTTGGTATAGTCCGAAAAATTCATTTTCTGATGAAAAACGATGACTCCGGACCTGTCGAAGGTCCCCAAAATGGTCCATATCGATGAAATTTTAACATTTAATCTTTTGACTCCAAACGACTGTTGGATGTGAATTAGGACTTTTTCAACTAAAATAAGTGTGTTTAAAGTCATTTATGTGCCTGAAATTGGTCAAAATTGAAGCTTTTGAGTAAGCAAAACTCTGTAAAAATGGCAATTTTGGTCACTCTGAGGGGTTAAAAAGTGGTTATTCAACATGAGGCACGATCACTTTGGCATTTTGAATCATTTTTGATATAGTCCGAAAAATTCATTTTCTGATGAAAAACGATGACTCCGGACCTGTCGAACGTCCCCAAAATGGTCCATATCGATGAAATTTTAACATTTAATCTTTTGACTCCAAACGACTGTTGGATGTGAATTAAGTCTTTTCAACTAAAATAAGTGTGTTTAAAGTCATTTATGTGCCTGAAATTGGTCAAAATTGAAGCTTTTGTGTAAGCAAAACTCTGTAAAAATGGCAATTTTGGTCACTCTGAGGGGTTAAAAAGTGGTTATTCAACATGAGGCACGATCCATTTCACATTTTGAATCATTTTTGGTATAGTCTGAAAAATTAATTTTCTGATGAAAAACGATGACTCCGGACCTGTCGAATGTCCCCAAAATGGTCCATATCGATGAAATTTTAACATTTAATATTTTGACTCCAAACGACTGTTGGATGCGAATTAAGTCTTTTTCAACTAAAATACGTGTGTTTAAAGTCATTTATGTGCCTGAAATTGGTCAAAATTGAAGCTTTTGTGTGAGCAAAACTCTGTAAAAAATGGCAATTTTGGTCACTCTGAGGGGTTAAAAAGTGGTTATTCAACATGAGGCACGATCCATTTCACATTTTGAATCATTTTTGGTATAGTTGAAGAATTCATTTTCTGATGAAAAACGATGACTCCGGACCTGTCGAACGTCCCCAAAATGGTCCATATCGATGAAATTATAACATTTAATCTTTTGACTCCAAACGACTGTTGGATGTGAATTAAGTCTTTTTCAACTAAAATAAGTGTGTTTAAAGTCATTTATTTGCCTGAAATTGGTCAAAATTGAAGCTTTTGTGTAAGCAAAACTCTGTAAAAATGGCAATTTTGGTAACTCTGAGGGGTTAAAAAGTGGTTATTCAACATGAGGCACAATCTATTTGACATTTTGAATCATTTTTGGTATAGTCCGAAAAATTCATTTTCTGATGAAAAACGATGACTCCGGACCTGTCGAACGTCCCCAAAATGGTCCATATCGATGAAATTTTAACATTTAATCTTTTGACTCCAAACGACTGTTAGATGTGAATTATGACTTTCTCAACTAAAATAAGTGTGTTTAAGGTCATTTATGTGCCTGAAATTGGTCAAAATTGAAGCTTTTGTGTAAGCAAAACTCTGTAAAAATGGCAATTTTGGTCACTCTGAGGGGTTAAAAAGTGGTTATTCAACATGAGGCACGATCCATTTGACATTTTGAATCATTTTTGGTATAGTCCGAAGAATTCATTTTCTGATGAAAAACGATGACTCCGGACCTGTCGAACGTCCCCAAAATGGTCCATATCGATGAAATTTTAACATTTAATCTTTTGACTCCAAACGACTTTTGGATGTGAATTAAGTCTTTTTCAACTAAAATAAGTGTGTTTAAAGTCATTTATTTGCCTGAAATTGGTCAAAATTGAAGCTTTTGTGTAAGCAAAACTCTGTAAAAATGGCAATTTTGGTAACTCTGAGGGGTTAAAAAGTGGTTATTCAACATGAGGCACAATCTATTTGACATTTTGAATCATTTTTGGTATAGTCCGAAAAATTCATTTTCTGATGAAAAACGATCACTCCGGACCTGTCGAACGTCCCCAAAATGGTCCATATCGATGAAATTTTAACATTTAATCTTTTGACTCCAAACGACTGTTGGATGTGAATTATGACTTTCTCAACTAAAATAAGTGTGTTTAAAGTCCTTTATGTGCCTGAAATTGGTCAAAATTGAAGCTTTTGAGTAAGCAAAACTCTGTAAAAATGGCAATTTTGGTCACTCTGAGGGGTTAAAAAGTCGTTATTCAACATGAGGCACGATCACTTTGGCATTTTGAATCATTTTTGATATAGTCCAAAAAATTCATTTTCTGATGAAAAACGATGACTCCGGACCTGTCGAACGTCCCCAAAATGGTCCATATCGATGAAATTTTAACATTTAATCTTTTGACTCCAAACGACTGTTGAATGTGAATTAAGTCTTTTTCAACTAAAATAAGTGTGTTTAAAGTCATTTATGTGCCTGAAATTGGTCAAAATTAAAGCTTTTGTGTAAGCAAAACTCTGTAAAAATGGCAATTTTGGTCACTCTGAGGGGTTAAAAAGTGGTTATTCAACATGAGGCACGATCCATTTGACATTTTGAATCATTTTATGTACAGTCCGAAAAATTCATTTTCTGATGAAAAACGATGACTCCGGACCTGTCGAACGTCCCCAAAATGGTCCATATCGATGAAATTTTAACATTTAATCTTTTGACTCCAAACGACTGTTGAATGTGAATTAAGTCTTTTTCAACTAAAATAAGTGTGTTTAAAGTCATTTATGTGCCTGAAATTGGTAAAAAATTGAAGCTTTTGTGTAAGCAAAACTCTGTAAAAATTGCAAATTTGGTCACTCTGAGGGGTTAAAAAGTGGTTATTCAACATGAGACACGATCCATTTGACATTTTGAATCATTTTTGGTACAGTCCGAAAAATTCATTTTCTGATGAAAAACGATGACTCCGGACCTGTCGAAGGTCCCCAAAATGGTCCATATCGATGAAATTTTAACATTTAATCTTTTGACTCCAAACGACTGTTGAATGTGAATTAAGTCTTTTTCAACTAAAATAAGTGTGTTTAAAGTCATTTATGTGCCTGAAATTGGTCAAAATTAAAGCTTTTGTGTAAGCAAAACTCTGTAAAAATGGCAATTTTGGTCACTCTGAGGGGTTAAAAAGTGGTTATTCAACATGAGGCACAATCTATTTGACATTTTGAATCATTTTTGGTATAGTCCGAAAAATTCATTTTCTGATGAAAAACGATGACTCCGGACCTGTCGAAGGTCCCCAAAATGGTCCATATCGATGAAATTTTAACATTTAATCTTTTGACTCCAAACGACTGTTGGATGTGAATTAGGACTTTTTCAACTAAAATAAGTGTGTTTAAAGTCATTTATGTGCCTGAAATTGGTCAAAATTGAAGCTTTTGAGTAAGCAAAACTCTGTAAAAATGGCAATTTTGGTCACTCTGAGTGGTTAAAAAGTGGTTATTCAACATGAGGCACGATCACTTTGGCATTTTGAATCATTTTTGATATAGTCCGAAAAATTCATTTTCTGATGAAAAACGATGACTCCGGACCTGTCGAACGTCCCCAAAATGGTCCATATCGATGAAATTTTAACATTTAATCTTTTGACTCCAAACGACTGTTGGATGTGAATTAAGTCTTTTTCAACTAAAATAAGTGTGTTTAAAGTCATTTATGTGCCTGAAATTGGTCAAAATTGAAGCTTTTGTGTAAGCAAAACTCTGTAAAAATGGCAATTTTGGTCACTCTGAGGGGTTAAAAAGTGGTTATTCAACATGAGGCACGATCCATTTCACATTTTGAATCATTTTTGGTATAGTCTGAAAAATTAATTTTCTGATAAAAACGATGACTCCGGACCTGTCGAATGTCCCCAAAATGGTCCATATCGATGAAATTTTAACATTTAATATTTTGACTCCAAACGACTGTTGGATGCGAATTAAGTCTTTTTCAACTAAAATACGTGTGTTTAAAGTCATTTATGTGCCTGAAATTGGTCAAAATTGAAGCTTTTGTGTAAGCAAAACTCTGTAAAAATGGCAATTTTGGTCACTCTGAGGGGTTAAAAAGTGGTTATTCAACATGAGGCACGATCCATTTCACATTTTGAATCATTTTTGGTATAGTTGAAGAATTCATTTTCTGATGAAAAACGATGACTCCGGACCTGTCGAACGTCCCCAAAATGGTCCATATCGATGAAATTTTAACATTTAATCTTTTGACTCCAAACGACTGTTGGATGTGAATTAAGTCTTTTTCAACTAAAATAAGTGTGTTTAAAGTCATTTATTTGCCTGAAATTGGTCAAAATTGAAGCTTTTGTGTAAGCAAAACTCTGTAAAAATGGCAATTTTGGTAACTCTGAGGGGTTAAAAAGTGGTTATTCAACATGAGGCACAATCTATTTGACATTTTGAATCATTTTTGGTATAGTCCGAAAAATTCATTTTCTGATGAAAAACGATGACTCCGGACCTGTCGAACGTCCCCAAAATGGTCCATATCGATGAAATTTTAACATTTAATCTTTTGACTCCAAACGACTGTTGGATGTGAATTATGACTTTCTCAACTAAAATAAGTGTGTTTAAAGTCCTTTATGTGCCTGAAATTGGTCAAAATTGAAGCTTTTGAGTAAGCAAAACTATGTAAAAATGGCAATTTTGGTCACTCTGAGGGGTTAAAAAGTCGTTATTCAACATGAGGCACGATCACTTTGGCATTTTGAATCATTTTTGATATAGTCCGAAAAATTCATTTTCTGATGAAAAACGATGACTCCGGACCTGTCGAACGTCCCCAAAATGGTCCATATCGATGAAATTTTAAAATTTAATCTTTTGACTCCAAACGACTGTTGAATGTGAATTAAGTCTTTTTCAACTAAAATAAGTGTGTTTAAAGTCATTTATGTGCCTGAAATTGGTCAAAATTGAAGCTTTTGTGTAAGCAAAACTCTGTAAAAATGGCAATTTTGGTCACTCTGAGGGGTTAAAAAGTGGTTATTCAACATGAGGCACAATCTATTTGACATTTTGAATCATTTTTGGTATAGTCCGAAAAATTCATTTTCTGATGAAAAACGATGACTCCGGACCTGTCGAAGGTCCCCAAAATGGTCCATATCGATGAAATTTTAACATTTAATCTTTTGACTCCAAACGACTGTTGGATGTGAATTAGGACTTTTTCAACTAAAATAAGTGTGTTTAAAGTCATTTATGTGCCTGAAATTGGTCAAAATTGAAGCTTTTGAGTAAGCAAAACTCTGTAAAAATGGCAATTTTGGTCACTCTGAGGGGTTAAAAAGTGGTTATTCAACATGAGGCACAATCTATTTGACATTTTGAATCATTTTTGGTATAGTCCGAAAAATTCATTTTCTGATGAAAAACGATGACTCCGGACCTGTCGAAGGTCCCCAAAATGGTCCATATCGATGAAATTTTAACATTTAATCTTTTGACTCCAAACGACTGTTGGATGTGAATTAAGTCTTTTTCAACTAAAATAAGTGTGTTTAAAGTCATTTATTTGCCTGAAATTGGTCAAAATTGAAGCTTTTGTATAAGCAAAACTCTGTAAAAATGGCAATTTTGGTAACTCTGAGGGGTTAAAAAGTGGTTATTCAACATGAGGCACGATCCATTTGACATTTTGAATCATTTTTGATATAGTCCGAAAAATTCATTTTCTGATGAAAAACGATGACTCCGGACCTGTCGAACGTCCCCAAAATGATCCATATCGATGAAATTTTAACATTTAATCTTTTGACTCCAAACGACTGTTGAATGTGAATTAAGTCTTTTTCAACTAAAATAAGTGTGTTTAAAGTCATTTATGTGCCTGAAATTGGTCAAAATTGAAGCTTTTGTGTAAGCAAAACTCTGTAAAAATTGCAAATTTGGTCACTCTGAGGGGTTAAAAAGTGGTTATTCAACATGAGGCACGATCCATTTGACATTTTGAATCATTTTTGGTACAGTCCGAAAAATTCATTTTCTGATGAAAAACGATGACTCCGGACCTGTCGAACGTCCCCAAAATGGTCCATATCGATGAAATTTTAACATTTAATCTTTTGACTCCAAACGACTGTTGGATGTGAATTAAGTCTTTTTCAACTAAAATAAGTGTGTTTAAAGTCATTTATGTGCCTGAAATTGGTCAAAATTGAAGCTTTTGTGTAAGCAAAACTCTGTAAAAATGGCAATTTTGGTCACTCTGAGGGGTTAAAAAGTGGTTATTCAACATGAGGCACAATCTATTTGACATTTTGAATCATTTTTGGTATAGTCCGAAAAATTCATTTTCTGATGAAAAACGATGACTCCGGACCTGTCGAACGTCCCCAAAATGGTCCATATCGATGAAATTTTAACATTTAATCTTTTGACTCCAAACGACTATTGGATGTGAATTAGGACTTTTTCAACTAAAATAAGTGTGTTTAAAGTCATTTATGTGCCTGAAATTGGTCAAAATTGAAGCTTTTGTGTAAGCAAAACTCTGTAAAAATGGCAATTTTGGTCACTCTGAGGGGTTAAAAAGTGGTTATTCAACATGAGGCACGATCCATTTCACATTTTGAATCATTTTTTGTATAGTCTGAAGAATTCATTTTCTGATGAAAAACGATGACTCCGGACCTGTCGAACGTCCCCAAAATGGTCCATATCGATGAAATTTTAACATTTAATCTTTTGACTCCAAACGACTGTTGGATGTGAATTAAGTCTTTTTCAACTAAAATAAGTGTGTTTAAAGTCATTTATGTGCCTGAAATTGGTCAAAATTGAAGCTTTTGTGTAAGCAAAACTCTGTAAAAATGGCAATTTTGGTCACTCTGAGGGGTTAAAAAGTGGTTATTCAACATGAGGCACGATCCATTTGACATTTTGAATCATTTTTGGTACAGTCCGAAAAATTCATTTTCTGATGAAAAACGATGACTCCGGACCTGTCGAACGTCCCCAAAATGGTCCATATCGATGAAATTTTAACATTTAATCTTTTGACTCCAAACCACTGTTGGATGTGAATTAAGTCTTTTTCAACTAAAATAAGTGTGTTTAAAGTCATTTACGTGCCTGAAATTGGTCAAAATTGAAGCTTTTGAGTAAGCAAAACTCTGTAAAAATGGCAATTTTGGTCACTCTGAGGGGTTAAAAAGTCGTTATTCAACATGAGGCACGATCTATTTGACATTTTGAATCATTTTTGGTGTAGTCCGAAAAATTCATTTTTCTGATGAAAAACGATAACTCCGGACCTGTCGAACGTCCCCAAAATGGTCCATATCGATGAAATTTTAACATTTAATCTTTTGACTCCAAACAACTGTTGGATGTGAATTATGACTTTTTCAACTAAAATAAGTGTGTTTAAAGTCATTTATGTGCCTGAAATTGGTCAAAATTTAAACTTTTGAGTAAGCAAAACTCTGTAAAAATGGCAATTTTGGTCACTCTGAGGGGTTAAAAAGTGGTTATTCAACATGAGGCACGATCAATTTGACATTTTGAATCATTTTTGGTATAGTCCGAAAAATTCATTTTCTGATGAAAAACGATGACTCCGGACATGTCGAACGTCCCCAAAATGGTCCATATCGATGAAATTTTAACATTTAATCTTTTGACTCCAAACGACTGTTGGATGTGAATTAAGTCTTTTTCAACTAAAATAAGTGTGTTTAAAGTCATTTATGTGCCTGAAATTGGTCAAAATTGAAGCTTTTGTGTAAGCAAAACTCTGTAAAAATGGCAATTTTGGTCACTCTGAGGGGTTAAAAAGTGGTTATTCAACATGAGGCACAATCTATTTGACATTTTGAATCATTTTTGGTATAGTCCGAAAAATTCATTTTCTGATGAAAAACGATGACTCCGGACCTGTCGAAGGTCCCCAAAATGGTCCATATCGATGAAATTTTAACATTTAATCTTTTGACTCCAAACGACTGTTGGATGTGAATTAGGACTTTTTCAACTAACATAAGTGTGTTTAAAGTCATTTATGTGCCTGAAATTGGTCAAAATTGAAGCTTTTGAGTAAGCAAAACTCTGTAAAAATGGCAATTTTGGTCACTCTGAGGGGTTAAAAAGTGGTTATTCAACATGAGGCACGATCACTTTGGCATTTTGAATCATTTTTGATATAGTCCGAAAAATTCATTTTCTGATGAAAAACGATGACTCCGGACCTGTCGAACGTCCCCAAAATGGTCCATATCGATGAAATTTTAACATTTAATCTTTTGACTCCAAACGACTGTTGGATGTGAATTAAGTCTTTTTCAACTAAAATAAGTGTGTTTAAAGTCATTTATGTGCCTGAAATTGGTCAAAATTGAAGCTTTTGTGTAAGCAAAACTCTGTAAAAATGGCAATTTTGGTCACTCTGAGGGGTTAAAAAGTGGTTATTCAACATGAGGCACGATCCATTTCACATTTTGAATCATTTTTGGTATAGTCTGAAAAATTAATTTTCTGATGAAAAACGATGACTCCGGACCTGTCGAATGTCCCCAAAATGGTCCATATCGATGAAATTTTAACATTTAATATTTTGACTCCAAACGACTGTTGGATGCGAATTAAGTCTTTTTCAACTAAAATACGTGTGTTTAAAGTCATTTATGTGCCTGAAATTGGTCAAAATTGAAGCTTTTGTGTGAGCAAAACTCTGTAAAAATGGCAATTTTGGTCACTCTGAGGGGTTAAAAAGTGGTTATTCAACATGAGGCACGATCCATTTCACATTTTGAATCATTTTTGGTATAGTTGAAGAATTCATTTTCTGATGAAAAACGATGACTCCGGACCTGTCGAACGTCCCCAAAATGGTCCATATCGATGAAATTTTAACATTTAATCTTTTGACTCCAAACGACTGTTAGATGTGAATTATGACTTTCTCAACTAAAATAAGTGTGTTTAAGGTCATTTATGTGCCTGAAATTGGTCAAAATTGAAGCTTTTGTGTAAGCAAAACTCTGTAAAAATGGCAATTTTGGTCACTCTGAGGGGTTAAAAAGTGGTTATTCAACATGACGCACGATAAATTTGACATTTTGAATCATTTTATGTACAGTCCGAAAAATTCATTTTCTGATGAAAAACGATGACTCCGGACCTGTCAAACGTCCCCAAAATGGTCCATATCGATGAAATTTTAACATTTAATCTTTTGACTCCAAACGACTGTTGAATGTGAATTAAGTCTTTTTCAACTAAAATAAGTGTGTTTAAAGTCATTTATGTGCCTGAAATTGGTCAAAATTGAAGCTTTTGTGTAAGCAAAACTCTGTAAAAATGGCAAATTTGGTCACTCTGAGGGGTTAAAAAGTGGTTATTCAACATGAGGCACGATCCATTTGACATTTTGAATCATTTTTGGTATAGTCCGAAGAATTCATTTTCTGATGAAAAACGATGACTCCGGACCTGTCGAACGTCCCCAAAATGGTCCATATCGATGAAATTTTAACATTTAATCTTTTGACTCCAAACGACTTTTGGATGTGAATTAAGTCTTTTTCAACTAAAATAAGTGTGTTTAAAGTCATTTATTTGCCTGAAATTGGTCAAAATTGAAGCTTTTGTGTAAGCAAAACTCTGTAAAAATGGCAATTTTGGTAACTCTGAGGGGTTAAAAAGTGGTTATTCAACATGAGGCACAATCTATTTGACATTTTGAATCATTTTTGGTATAGTCCGAAAAATTCATTTTCTGATGAAAAACGATGACTCCGGACCTGTCGAACGTCCCCAAAATGGTCCATATCGATGAAATTTTAACATTTAATCTTTTGACTCCAAACGACTGTTGGATGTGAATTATGACTTTCTCAACTAAAATAAGTGTGTTTAAAGTCCTTTATGTGCCTGAAATTGGTCAAAATTGAAGCTTTTGAGTAAGCAAAACTCTGTAAAAATGGCAATTTTGGTCACTCTGAGGGGTTAAAAAGTCGTTATTCAACATGAGGCACGATCACTTTGGCATTTTGAATCATTTTTGATATAGTCCAAAAAATTCATTTTCTGATGAAAAACGATGACTCCGGACCTGTCGAACGTCCCCAAAATGGTCCATATCGATGAAATTTTAACATTTAATCTTTTGACTCCAAACGACTGTTGAATGTGAATTAAGTCTTTTTCAACTAAAATAAGTGTGTTTAAAGTCATTTATGTGCCTGAAATTGGTCAAAATTAAAGCTTTTGTGTAAGCAAAACTCTGTAAAAATGGCAATTTTGGTCACTCTGAGGGGTTAAAAAGTGGTTATTCAACATGAGGCACGATCCATTTGACATTTTGAATCATTTTATGTACAGTCCGAAAAATTCATTTTCTGATGAAAAACGATGACTCCGGACCTGTCGAACGTCCCCAAAATGGTCCATATCGATGAAATTTTAACATTTAATCTTTTGACTCCAAACGACTGTTGAATGTGAATTAAGTCTTTTTCAACTAAAATAAGTGTGTTTAAAGTCATTTATGTGCCTGAAATTGGTAAAAAATTGAAGCTTTTGTGTAAGCAAAACTCTGTAAAAATTGCAAATTTGGTCACTCTGAGGGGTTAAAAAGTGGTTATTCAACATGAGACACGATCCATTTGACATTTTGAATCATTTTTGGTACAGTCCGAAAAATTCATTTTCTGATGAAAAACGATGACTCCGGACCTGTCGAAGGTCCCCAAAATGGTCCATATCGATGAAATTTTAACATTTAATCTTTTGACTCCAAACGACTGTTGAATGTGAATTAAGTCTTTTTCAACTAAAATAAGTGTGTTTAAAGTCATTTATGTGCCTGAAATTGGTCAAAATTAAAGCTTTTGTGTAAGCAAAACTCTGTAAAAATGGCAATTTTGGTCACTCTGAGGGGTTAAAAAGTGGTTATTCAACATGAGGCACAATCTATTTGACATTTTGAATCATTTTTGGTATAGTCCGAAAAATTCATTTTCTGATGAAAAACGATGACTCCGGACCTGTCGAAGGTCCCCAAAATGGTCCATATCGATGAAATTTTAACATTTAATCTTTTGACTCCAAACGACTGTTGGATGTGAATTAGGACTTTTTCAACTAAAATAAGTGTGTTTAAAGTCATTTATGTGCCTGAAATTGGTCAAAATTGAAGCTTTTGAGTAAGCAAAACTCTGTAAAAATGGCAATTTTGGTCACTCTGAGTGGTTAAAAAGTGGTTATTCAACATGAGGCACGATCACTTTGGCATTTTGAATCATTTTTGATATAGTCCGAAAAATTCATTTTCTGATGAAAAACGATGACTCCGGACCTGTCGAACGTCCCCAAAATGGTCCATATCGATGAAATTTTAACATTTAATCTTTTGACTCCAAACGACTGTTGGATGTGAATTAAGTCTTTTTCAACTAAAATAAGTGTGTTTAAAGTCATTTATGTGCCTGAAATTGGTCAAAATTGAAGCTTTTGTGTAAGCAAAACTCTGTAAAAATGGCAATTTTGGTCACTCTGAGGGGTTAAAAAGTGGTTATTCAACATGAGGCACGATCCATTTCACATTTTGAATCATTTTTGGTATAGTCTGAAAAATAAATTTTCTGATAAAAACGATGACTCCGGACCTGTCGAATGTCCCCAAAATGGTCCATATCGATGAAATTTTAACATTTAATATTTTGACTCCAAACGACTGTTGGATGCGAATTAAGTCTTTTTCAACTAAAATACGTGTGTTTAAAGTCATTTATGTGCCTGAAATTGGTCAAAATTGAAGCTTTTGTGTAAGCAAAACTCTGTAAAAATGGCAATTTTGGTCACTCTGAGGGGTTAAAAAGTGGTTATTCAACATGAGGCACGATCCATTTCACATTTTGAATCATTTTTGGTATAGTTGAAGAATTCATTTTCTGATGAAAAACGATGACTCCGGACCTGTCGAACGTCCCCAAAATGGTCCATATCGATGAAATTTTAACATTTAATCTTTTGACTCCAAACGACTGTTGGATGTGAATTAAGTCTTTTTCAACTAAAATAAGTGTGTTTAAAGTCATTTATTTGCCTGAAATTGGTCAAAATTGAAGCTTTTGTGTAAGCAAAACTCTGTAAAAATGGCAATTTTGGTAACTCTGAGGGGTTAAAAAGTGGTTATTCAACATGAGGCACAATCTATTTGACATTTTGAATCATTTTTGGTATAGGCCGAAAAATTCATTTTCTGATGAAAAACGATGACTCCGGACCTGTCGAACGTCCCCAAAATGGTCCATATCGATGAAATTTTAACATTTAATCTTTTGACTCCAAACGACTGTTGGATGTGAATTATGACTTTCTCAACTAAAATAAGTGTGTTTAAAGTCCTTTATGTGCCTGAAATTGGTCAAAATTGAAGCTTTTGAGTAAGCAAAACTATGTAAAAATGGCAATTTTGGTCACTCTGAGGGGTTAAAAAGTCGTTATTCAACATGAGGCACGATCACTTTGGCATTTTGAATCATTTTTGATATAGTCCGAAAAATTCATTTTCTGATGAAAAACGATGACTCCGGACCTGTCGAACGTCCCCAAAATGGTCCATATCGATGAAATTTTAAAATTTAATCTTTTGACTCCAAACGACTGTTGAATGTGAATTAAGTCTTTTTCAACTAAAATAAGTGTGTTTAAAGTCATTTATGTGCCTGAAATTGGTCAAAATTGAAGCTTTTGTGTAAGCAAAACTCTGTAAAAATGGCAATTTTGGTCACTCTGAGGGGTTAAAAAGTGGTTATTCAACATGAGGCACAATCTATTTGACATTTTGAATCATTTTTGGTATAGTCCGAAAAATTCATTTTCTGATGAAAAACGATGACTCCGGACCTGTCGAACGTCCCCAAAATGGTCCATATCGATGAAATTTTAACATTTAATCTTTTGACTCCAAACGACTGTTGGATGTGAATTAAGTCTTTTTCAACTAAAATAAGTGTGTTTAAAGTCATTTATTTGCCTGAAATTGGTCAAAATTGAAGCTTTTGTATAAGCAAAACTCTGTAAAAATGGCAATTTTGGTAACTCTGAGGGGTTAAAAAGTGGTTATTCAACATGAGGCACAATCTATTTGACATTTTGAATCATTTTTGGTATAGTCCGAAAAATTCATTTTCTGATGAAAAACGATAACTCCGGACCTGTCGAAGGTCCCCAAAATGGTCCATATCGATGAAATTTTAACATTTAATCTTTTGACTCCAAACGACTGTTGGATGTGAATTAAGTCTTTTTCAACTAAAATAAGTGTGTTTAAAGTCATTTATTTGCCTGAAATTGGTCAAAATTGAAGCTTTTGTATAAGCAAAACTCTGTAAAAATGGCAATTTTGGTAACTCTGAGGGGTTAAAAAGTGGTTATTCAACATGAGGCACGATCCATTTGACATTTTGAATCATTTTTGATATAGTCCGAAAAATTCATTTTCTGATGAAAAACGATGACTCCGGACCTGTCGAACGTCCCCAAAATGATCCATATCGATGAAATTTTAACATTTAATCTTTTGACTCCAAACGACTGTTGAATGTGAATTAAGTCTTTTTCAACTAAAATAAGTGTGTTTAAAGTCATTTATGTGCCTGAAATTGGTCAAAATTGAAGCTTTTGTGTAAGCAAAACTCTGTAAAAATTGCAAATTTGGTCACTCTGAGGGGTTAAAAAGTGGTTATTCAACATGAGGCACGATCCATTTGACATTTTGAATCATTTTTGGTACAGTCCGAAAAATTCATTTTCTGATGAAAAACGATGACTCCGGACCTGTCGAACGTCCCCAAAATGGTCCATATCGATGAAATTTTAACATTTAATCTTTTGACTCCAAACGACTGTTGGATGTGAATTAAGTCTTTTTCAACTAAAATAAGTGTGTTTAAAGTCATTTATGTGCCTGAAATTGGTCAAAATTGAAGCTTTTGTGTAAGCAAAACTCTGTAAAAATGGCAATTTTGGTCACTCTGAGGGGTTAAAAAGTGGTTATTCAACATGAGGCACAATCTATTTGACATTTTGAATCATTTTTGGTATAGTCCGAAAAATTCATTTTCTGATGAAAAACGATGACTCCGGACCTGTCGAACGTCCCCAAAATGGTCCATATCGATGAAATTTTAACATTTAATCTTTTGACTCCAAACGACTATTGGATGTGAATTAGGACTTTTTCAACTAAAATAAGTGTGTTTAAAGTCATTTATGTGCCTGAAATTGGTCAAAATTGAAGCTTTTGTGTAAGCAAAACTCTGTAAAAATGGCAATTTTGGTCACTCTGAGGGGTTAAAAAGTGGTTATTCAACATGAGGCACGATCCATTTCACATTTTGAATCATTTTTTGTATAGTCTGAAGAATTCATTTTCTGATGAAAAACGATGACTCCGGACCTGTCGAACGTCCCCAAAATGGTCCATATCGATGAAATTTTAACATTTAATCTTTTGACTCCAAACGACTGTTGGATGTGAATTAAGTCTTTTTCAACTAAAATAAGTGTGTTTAAAGTCATTTATGTGCCTGAAATTGGTCAAAATTGAAGCTTTTGTGTAAGCAAAACTCTGTAAAAATGGCAATTTTGGTCACTCTGAGGGGTTAAAAAGTGGTTATTCAACATGAGGCACGATCCATTTGACATTTTGAATCATTTTTGGTACAGTCCGAAAAATTCATTTTCTGATGAAAAACGATGACTCCGGACCTGTCGAACGTCCCCAAAATGGTCCATATCGATGAAATTTTAACATTTAATCTTTTGACTCCAAACCACTGTTGGATGTGAATTAAGTCTTTTTCAACTAAAATAAGTGTGTTTAAAGTCATTTACGTGCCTGAAATTGGTCAAAATTGAAGCTTTTGAGTAAGCAAAACTCTGTAAAAATGGCAATTTTGGTCACTCTGAGGGGTTAAAAAGTCGTTATTCAACATGAGGCACGATCTATTTGACATTTTGAATCATTTTTGGTGTAGTCCGAAAAATTCATTTTTCTGATGAAAAACGATAACTCCGGACCTGTCGAACGTCCCCAAAATGGTCCATATCGATGAAATTTTAACATTTAATCTTTTGACTCCAAACAACTGTTGGATGTGAATTATGACTTTTTCAACTAAAATAAGTGTGTTTAAAGTCATTTATGTGCCTGAAATTGGTCAAAATTTAAACTTTTGAGTAAGCAAAACTCTGTAAAAATGGCAATTTTGGTCACTCTGAGGGGTTAAAAAGTGGTTATTCAACATGAGGCACGATCAATTTGACATTTTGAATCATTTTTGGTATAGTCCGAAAAATTCATTTTCTGATGAAAAACGATGACTCCGGACATGTCGAACGTCCCCAAAATGGTCCATATCGATGAAATTTTAACATTTAATCTTTTGACTCCAAACGACTGTTGGATGTGAATTAAGTCTTTTTCAACTAAAATAAGTGTGTTTAAAGTCATTTATGTGCCTGAAATTGGTCAAAATTGAAGCTTTTGTGTAAGCAAAACTCTGTAAAAATGGCAATTTTGGTCACTCTGAGGGGTTAAAAAGTGGTTCTTCAACATGAGGCACAATCTATTTGACATTTTGAATCATTTTTGGTATAGTCCGAAAAATTCATTTTCTGATGAAAAACGATGACTCCGGACCTGTCGAAGGTCCCCAAAATGGTCCATATCGATGACATTTTAACATTTAATCTTTTGACTCCAAACGACTGTTGGATGTGAATTAGGACTTTTTCAACTAAAATAAGTGTGTTTAAAGTCATTTATGTGCCTGAAATTGGTCAAAATTGAAGCTTTTGAGTAAGCAAAACTCTGTAAAAATGGCAATTTTGGTCACTCTGAGGGGTTAAAAAGTGGTTATTCAACATGAGGCACGATCACTTTGGCATTTTGAATCATTTTTGATATAGTCCGAAAAATTCATTTTCTGATGAAAAACGATGACTCCGGACCTGTCGAACGTCCCCAAAATGGTCCATATCGATGAAATTTTAACATTTAATCTTTTGACTCCAAACGACTGTTGGATGTGAATTAAGTCTTTTTCAACTAAAATAAGTGTGTTTAAAGTCATTTATGTGCCTGAAATTGGTCAAAATTGAAGCTTTTGTGTGAGCAAAACTCTGTAAAAATGGCAATTTTGGTCACTCTGAGGGGTTAAAAAGTGGTTATTCAACATGAGGCACGATCCATTTCACATTTTGAATCATTTTTGGTATAGTTGAAGAATTCATTTTCTGATAAAAAACGATGACTCCGGACCTGTCGAACGTCCCCAAAATGGTCCATATCGATGAAATTTTAACATTTAATCTTTTGACTCCAAACGACTGTTGGATGTGAATTAAGTCTTTTTCAACTAAAATAAGTGTGTTTAAAGTCATTTATTTGCCTGAAATTGGTCAAAATTGAAGCTTTTGTGTAAGCAAAACTCTGTAAAAATGGCAATTTTGGTAACTCTGAGGGGTTAAAAAGTGGTTATTCAACATGAGGCACAATCTATTTGACATTTTGAATCATTTTTGGTATAGTCCGAAAAATTCATTTTCTCATGAAAAACGATGACTCCGGACCTGTCGAACGTCCCCAAAATGGTCCATATCGATGAAATTTTAACATTTAATCTTTTGACTCCAAACGACTGTTAGATGTGAATTATGACTTTCTCAACTAAAATAAGTGTGTTTAAGGTCATTTATGTGCCTGAAATTGGTCAAAATTGAAGCTTTTGTGTAAGCA
The DNA here is from genome assembly GCF_964263255.1 of Lissotriton vulgaris. Classification (NCBI taxonomy): domain Eukaryota; kingdom Metazoa; phylum Chordata; class Amphibia; order Caudata; family Salamandridae; genus Lissotriton; species Lissotriton vulgaris. The sequence goes on from NW_028249127.1 coordinate 50,755, forward strand.
AAACTCTGTAAAAATGGCAATTTTGGTCACTCTGAGGGGTTAAAAAGTGGTTATTCAACATGACGCACGATAAATTTGACATTTTGAATCATTTTATGTACAGTCCGAAAAATTCATTTTCTGATGAAAAACGATGACTCCGGACCTGTCAAACGTCCCCAAAATGGTCCATATCGATGAAATTTTAACATTTAATCTTTTGACTCCAAACGACTGTTGAATGTGAATTAAGTCTTTTTCAACTAAAATAAGTGTGTTTAAAGTCATTTATGTGCCTGAAATTGGTCAAAATTGAAGCTTTTGTGTAAGCAAAACTCTGTAAAAATGGCAAATTTGGTCACTCTGAGGGGTTAAAAAGTGGTTATTCAACATGAGGCACGATCCATTTGACATTTTGAATCATTTTTGGTATAGTCCGAAGAATTCATTTTCTGATGAAAAACGATGACTCCGGACCTGTCGAACGTCCCCAAAATGGTCCATATCGATGAAATTTTAACATTTAATCTTTTGACTCCAAACGACTTTTGGATGTGAATTAAGTCTTTTTCAACTAAAATAAGTGTGTTTAAAGTCATTTATTTGCCTGAAATTGGTCAAAATTGAAGCTTTTGTGTAAGCAAAACTCTGTAAAAATGGCAATTTTGGTAACTCTGAGGGGTTAAAAAGTGGTTATTCAACATGAGGCACAATCTATTTGACATTTTGAATCATTTTTGGTATAGTCCGAAAAATTCATTTTCTGATGAAAAACGATGACTCCGGACCTGTCGAACGTCCCCAAAATGGTCCATATCGATGAAATTTTAACATTTAATCTTTTGACTCCAAACGACTGTTGGATGTGAATTATGACTTTCTCAACTAAAATAAGTGTGTTTAAAGTCCTTTATGTGCCTGAAATTGGTCAAAATTGAAGCTTTTGAGTAAGCAAAACTCTGTAAAAATGGCAATTTTGGTCACTCTGAGGGGTTAAAAAGTCGTTATTCAACATGAGGCACGATCACTTTGGCATTTTGAATCATTTTTGATATAGTCCAAAAAATTCATTTTCTGATGAAAAACGATGACTCCGGACCTGTCGAACGTCCCCAAAATGGTCCATATCGATGAAATTTTAACATTTAATCTTTTGACTCCAAACGACTGTTGAATGTGAATTAAGTCTTTTTCAACTAAAATAAGTGTGTTTAAAGTCATTTATGTGCCTGAAATTGGTCAAAATTAAAGCTTTTGTGTAAGCAAAACTCTGTAAAAATGGCAATTTTGGTCACTCTGAGGGGTTAAAAAGTGGTTATTCAACATGAGGCACGATCCATTTGACATTTTGAATCATTTTATGTACAGTCCGAAAAATTCATTTTCTGATGAAAAACGATGACTCCGGACCTGTCGAACGTCCCCAAAATGGTCCATATCGATGAAATTTTAACATTTAATCTTTTGACTCCAAACGACTGTTGAATGTGAATTAAGTCTTTTTCAACTAAAATAAGTGTGTTTAAAGTCATTTATGTGCCTGAAATTGGTAAAAAATTGAAGCTTTTGTGTAAGCAAAACTCTGTAAAAATTGCAAATTTGGTCACTCTGAGGGGTTAAAAAGTGGTTATTCAACATGAGACACGATCCATTTGACATTTTGAATCATTTTTGGTACAGTCCGAAAAATTCATTTTCTGATGAAAAACGATGACTCCGGACCTGTCGAAGGTCCCCAAAATGGTCCATATCGATGAAATTTTAACATTTAATCTTTTGACTCCAAACGACTGTTGAATGTGAATTAAGTCTTTTTCAACTAAAATAAGTGTGTTTAAAGTCATTTATGTGCCTGAAATTGGTCAAAATTAAAGCTTTTGTGTAAGCAAAACTCTGTAAAAATGGCAATTTTGGTCACTCTGAGGGGTTAAAAAGTGGTTATTCAACATGAGGCACAATCTATTTGACATTTTGAATCATTTTTGGTATAGTCCGAAAAATTCATTTTCTGATGAAAAACGATGACTCCGGACCTGTCGAAGGTCCCCAAAATGGTCCATATCGATGAAATTTTAACATTTAATCTTTTGACTCCAAACGACTGTTGGATGTGAATTAGGACTTTTTCAACTAAAATAAGTGTGTTTAAAGTCATTTATGTGCCTGAAATTGGTCAAAATTGAAGCTTTTGAGTAAGCAAAACTCTGTAAAAATGGCAATTTTGGTCACTCTGAGTGGTTAAAAAGTGGTTATTCAACATGAGGCACGATCACTTTGGCATTTTGAATCATTTTTGATATAGTCCGAAAAATTCATTTTCTGATGAAAAACGATGACTCCGGACCTGTCGAACGTCCCCAAAATGGTCCATATCGATGAAATTTTAACATTTAATCTTTTGACTCCAAACGACTGTTGGATGTGAATTAAGTCTTTTTCAACTAAAATAAGTGTGTTTAAAGTCATTTATGTGCCTGAAATTGGTCAAAATTGAAGCTTTTGTGTAAGCAAAACTCTGTAAAAATGGCAATTTTGGTCACTCTGAGGGGTTAAAAAGTGGTTATTCAACATGAGGCACGATCCATTTCACATTTTGAATCATTTTTGGTATAGTCTGAAAAATTAATTTTCTGATAAAAACGATGACTCCGGACCTGTCGAATGTCCCCAAAATGGTCCATATCGATGAAATTTTAACATTTAATATTTTGACTCCAAACGACTGTTGGATGCGAATTAAGTCTTTTTCAACTAAAATACGTGTGTTTAAAGTCATTTATGTGCCTGAAATTGGTCAAAATTGAAGCTTTTGTGTAAGCAAAACTCTGTAAAAATGGCAATTTTGGTCACTCTGAGGGGTTAAAAAGTGGTTATTCAACATGAGGCACGATCCATTTCACATTTTGAATCATTTTTGGTATAGTTGAAGAATTCATTTTCTGATGAAAAACGATGACTCCGGACCTGTCGAACGTCCCCAAAATGGTCCATATCGATGAAATTTTAACATTTAATCTTTTGACTCCAAACGACTGTTGGATGTGAATTAAGTCTTTTTCAACTAAAATAAGTGTGTTTAAAGTCATTTATTTGCCTGAAATTGGTCAAAATTGAAGCTTTTGTGTAAGCAAAACTCTGTAAAAATGGCAATTTTGGTAACTCTGAGGGGTTAAAAAGTGGTTATTCAACATGAGGCACAATCTATTTGACATTTTGAATCATTTTTGGTATAGTCCGAAAAATTCATTTTCTGATGAAAAACGATGACTCCGGACCTGTCGAACGTCCCCAAAATGGTCCATATCGATGAAATTTTAACATTTAATCTTTTGACTCCAAACGACTGTTGGATGTGAATTATGACTTTCTCAACTAAAATAAGTGTGTTTAAAGTCCTTTATGTGCCTGAAATTGGTCAAAATTGAAGCTTTTGAGTAAGCAAAACTATGTAAAAATGGCAATTTTGGTCACTCTGAGGGGTTAAAAAGTCGTTATTCAACATGAGGCACGATCACTTTGGCATTTTGAATCATTTTTGATATAGTCCGAAAAATTCATTTTCTGATGAAAAACGATGACTCCGGACCTGTCGAACGTCCCCAAAATGGTCCATATCGATGAAATTTTAAAATTTAATCTTTTGACTCCAAACGACTGTTGAATGTGAATTAAGTCTTTTTCAACTAAAATAAGTGTGTTTAAAGTCATTTATGTGCCTGAAATTGGTCAAAATTGAAGCTTTTGTGTAAGCAAAACTCTGTAAAAATGGCAATTTTGGTCACTCTGAGGGGTTAAAAAGTGGTTATTCAACATGAGGCACAATCTATTTGACATTTTGAATCATTTTTGGTATAGTCCGAAAAATTCATTTTCTGATGAAAAACGATGACTCCGGACCTGTCGAAGGTCCCCAAAATGGTCCATATCGATGAAATTTTAACATTTAATCTTTTGACTCCAAACGACTGTTGGATGTGAATTAGGACTTTTTCAACTAAAATAAGTGTGTTTAAAGTCATTTATGTGCCTGAAATTGGTCAAAATTGAAGCTTTTGAGTAAGCAAAACTCTGTAAAAATGGCAATTTTGGTCACTCTGAGGGGTAAAAAGTCGTTATTCAACATGAGGCACGATCACTTTGGCATTTTGAATCATTTTTGATATAGTCCGAAAAATTCATTTTCTGATGAAAAACGATGACTCCGGACCTGTCGAACGTCCCCAAAATGGTCCATATCGATGAAATTTTAACATTTAATCTTTTGACTCCAAACGACTGTTGGATGTGAATTAAGTCTTTTTCAACTAAAATAAGTGTGTTTAAAGTCATTTATGTGCCTGAAATTGGTCAAAATTGAAGCTTTTGTGTAAGCAAAACTCTGTAAAAATGGCAATTTTGGTCACTCTGAGGGGTTAAAAAGTGGTTATTCAACATGAGGCACGATCCATTTCACATTTTGAATCATTTTTGGTATAGTCCGAAGAATTCATTTTCTGATGAAAAACGATGACTCCGGACCTGTCGAACGTCCCCAAAATGGTCCATATCGATGAAATTTTAACATTTAATCTTTTGACTCCAAACGACTGTTGGATGTGAATTAAGTCTTTTTCAACTAAAATAAGTGTGTTTAAAGTCATTTATTTGCCTGAAATTGGTCAAAATTGAAGCTTTTGTATAAGCAAAACTCTGTAAAAATGGCAATTTTGGTAACTCTGAGGGGTTAAAAAGTGGTTATTCAACATGAGGCACAATCTATTTGACATTTTGAATCATTTTTGGTATAGTCCGAAAAATTCATTTTCTGATGAAAAACGATGACTCCGGACCTGTCGAAGGTCCCCAAAATGGTCCATATCGATGAAATTTTAACATTTAATCTTTTGACTCCAAACGACTGTTGGATGTGAATTAAGTCTTTTTCAACTAAAATAAGTGTGTTTAAAGTCATTTATTTGCCTGAAATTGGTCAAAATTGAAGCTTTTGTATAAGCAAAACTCTGTAAAAATGGCAATTTTGGTAACTCTGAGGGGTTAAAAAGTGGTTATTCAACATGAGGCACGATCCATTTGACATTTTGAATCATTTTTGATATAGTCCGAAAAATTCATTTTCTGATGAAAAACGATGACTCCGGACCTGTCGAACGTCCCCAAAATGATCCATATCGATGAAATTTTAACATTTAATCTTTTGACTCCAAACGACTATTGGATGTGAATTAGGACTTTTTCAACTAAAATAAGTGTGTTTAAAGTCATTTATGTGCCTGAAATTGGTCAAAATTGAAGCTTTTGTGTAAGCAAAACTCTGTAAAAATGGCAATTTTGGTCACTCTGAGGGGTTAAAAAGTGGTTATTCAACATGAGGCACGATCCATTTCACATTTTGAATCATTTTTTGTATAGTCTGAAGAATTCATTTTCTGATGAAAAACGATGACTCCGGACCTGTCGAACGTCCCCAAAATGGTCCATATCGATGAAATTTTAACATTTAATCTTTTGACTCCAAACGACTGTTGGATGTGAATTAAGTCTTTTTCAACTAAAATAAGTGTGTTTAAAGTCATTTATGTGCCTGAAATTGGTCAAAATTGAAGCTTTTGTGTAAGCAAAACTCTGTAAAAATGGCAATTTTGGTCACTCTGAGGGGTTAAAAAGTGGTTATTCAACATGAGGCACGATCCATTTGACATTTTGAATCATTTTTGGTACAGTCCGAAAAATTCATTTTCTGATGAAAAACGATGACTCCGGACCTGTCGAACGTCCCCAAAATGGTCCATATCGATGAAATTTTAACATTTAATCTTTTGACTCCAAACCACTGTTGGATGTGAATTAAGTCTTTTTCAACTAAAATAAGTGTGTTTAAAGTCATTTACGTGCCTGAAATTGGTCAAAATTGAAGCTTTTGAGTAAGCAAAACTCTGTAAAAATGGCAATTTTGGTCACTCTGAGGGGTTAAAAAGTCGTTATTCAACATGAGGCACGATCTATTTGACATTTTGAATCATTTTTGGTGTAGTCCGAAAAATTCATTTTTCTGATGAAAAACGATAACTCCGGACCTGTCGAACGTCCCCAAAATGGTCCATATCGATGAAATTTTAACATTTAATCTTTTGACTCCAAACAACTGTTGGATGTGAATTATGACTTTTTCAACTAAAATAAGTGTGTTTAAAGTCATTTATGTGCCTGAAATTGGTCAAAATTTAAACTTTTGAGTAAGCAAAACTCTGTAAAAATGGCAATTTTGGTCACTCTGAGGGGTTAAAAAGTGGTTATTCAACATGAGGCACGATCAATTTGACATTTTGAATCATTTTTGGTATAGTCCGAAAAATTCATTTTCTGATGAAAAACGATGACTCCGGACATGTCGAACGTCCCCAAAATGGTCCATATCGATGAAATTTTAACATTTAATCTTTTGACTCCAAACGACTGTTGGATGTGAATTAAGTCTTTTTCAACTAAAATAAGTGTGTTTAAAGTCATTTATGTGCCTGAAATTGGTCAAAATTGAAGCTTTTGTGTAAGCAAAACTCTGTAAAAATGGCAATTTTGGTCACTCTGAGGGGTTAAAAAGTGGTTATTCAACATGAGGCACAATCTATTTGACATTTTGAATCATTTTTGGTATAGTCTGAAAAATTCATTTTCTGATGAAAAACGATGACTCCGGACCTGTCGAAGGTCCCCAAAATGGTCCATATCGATGAAATTTTAACATTTAATCTTTTGACTCCAAACGACTGTTGGATGTGAATTAGGACTTTTTCAACTAAAATAAGTGTGTTTAAAGTCATTTATGTGCCTGAAATTGGTCAAAATTGAAGCTTTTGAGTAAGCAAAACTCTGTAAAAATGGCAATTTTGGTCACTCTGAGGGGTTAAAAAGTGGTTATTCAACATGAGGCACGATCACTTTGGCATTTTGAATCATTTTTGATATAGTCCGAAAAATTCATTTTCTGATGAAAAACGATGACTCCGGACCTGTCGAACGTCCCCAAAATGGTCCATATCGATGAAATTTTAACATTTAATCTTTTGACTCCAAACGACTGTTGGATGTGAATTAAGTCTTTTTCAACTAAAATAAGTGTGTTTAAAGTCATTTATGTGCCTGAAATTGGTCAAAATTGAAGCTTTTGTGTAAGCAAAACTCTGTAAAAATGGCAATTTTGGTCACTCTGAGGGGTTAAAAAGTGGTTATTCAACATGAGGCACGATCCATTTCACATTTTGAATCATTTTTGGTATAGTCTGAAAAATTAATTTTCTGATGAAAAACGATGACTCCGGACCTGTCGAATGTCCCCAAAATGGTCCATATCGATGAAATTTTAACATTTAATATTTTGACTCCAAACGACTGTTGGATGCGAATTAAGTCTTTTTCAACTAAAATACGTGTGTTTAAAGTCATTTATGTGCCTGAAATTGGTCAAAATTGAAGCTTTTGTGTGAGCAAAACTCTGTAAAAATGGCAATTTTGGTCACTCTGAGGGGTTAAAAAGTGGTTATTCAACATGAGGCACGATCCATTTCACATTTTGAATCATTTTTGGTATAGTTGAAGAATTCATTTTCTGATGAAAAACGATGACTCCGGACCTGTCGAACGTCCCCAAAATGGTCCATATCGATGAAATTTTAACATTTAATCTTTTGACTCCAAACGACTGTTGGATGTGAATTAAGTCTTTTTCAACTAAAATAAGTGTGTTTAAAGTCATTTATTTGCCTGAAATTGGTCAAAATTGAAGCTTTTGTGTAAGCAAAACTCTGTAAAAATGGCAATTTTGGTAACTCTGAGGGGTTAAAAAGTGGTTATTCAACATGAGGCACAATCTATTTGACATTTTGAATCATTTTTGGTATAGTCCGAAAAATTCATTTTCTGATGAAAAACGATGACTCCGGACCTGTCGAACGTCCCCAAAATGGTCCATATCGATGAAATTTTAACATTTAATCTTTTGACTCCAAACGACTGTTAGATGTGAATTATGACTTTCTCAACTAAAATAAGTGTGTTTAAGGTCATTTATGTGCCTGAAATTGGTCAAAATTGAAGCTTTTGTGTAAGCAAAACTCTGTAAAAATGGCAATTTTGGTCACTCTGAGGGGTTAAAAAGTGGTTATTCAACATGACGCACGATAAATTTGACATTTTGAATCATTTTATGTACAGTCCGAAAAATTCATTTTCTGATGAAAAACGATGACTCCGGACCTGTCAAACGTCCCCAAAATGGTCCATATCGATGAAATTTTAACATTTAATCTTTTGACTCCAAACGACTGTTGAATGTGAATTAAGTCTTTTTCAACTAAAATAAGTGTGTTTAAAGTCATTTATGTGCCTGAAATTGGTCAAAATTGAAGCTTTTGTGTAAGCAAAACTCTGTAAAAATGGCAAATTTGGTCACTCTGAGGGGTTAAAAAGTGGTTATTCAACATGAGGCACGATCCATTTGACATTTTGAATCATTTTTGGTATAGTCCGAAGAATTCATTTTCTGATGAAAAACGATGACTCCGGACCTGTCGAACGTCCCCAAAATGGTCCATATCGATGAAATTTTAACATTTAATCTTTTGACTCCAAACGACTTTTGGATGTGAATTAAGTCTTTTTCAACTAAAATAAGTGTGTTTAAAGTCATTTATTTGCCTGAAATTGGTCAAAATTGAAGCTTTTGTGTAAGCAAAACTCTGTAAAAATGGCAATTTTGGTAACTCTGAGGGGTTAAAAAGTGGTTATTCAACATGAGGCACAATCTATTTGACATTTTGAATCATTTTTGGTATAGTCCGAAAAATTCATTTTCTGATGAAAAACGATGACTCCGGACCTGTCGAACGTCCCCAAAATGGTCCATATCGATGAAATTTTAACATTTAATCTTTTGACTCCAAACGACTGTTGGATGTGAATTATGACTTTCTCAACTAAAATAAGTGTGTTTAAAGTCCTTTATGTGCCTGAAATTGGTCAAAATTGAAGCTTTTGAGTAAGCAAAACTCTGTAAAAATGGCAATTTTGGTCACTCTGAGGGGTTAAAAAGTCGTTATTCAACATGAGGCACGATCACTTTGGCATTTTGAATCATTTTTGATATAGTCCAAAAAATTCATTTTCTGATGAAAAACGATGACTCCGGACCTGTCGAACGTCCCCAAAATGGTCCATATCGATGAAATTTTAACATTTAATCTTTTGACTCCAAACGACTGTTGAATGTGAATTAAGTCTTTTTCAACTAAAATAAGTGTGTTTAAAGTCATTTATGTGCCTGAAATTGGTCAAAATTAAAGCTTTTGTGTAAGCAAAACTCTGTAAAAATGGCAATTTTGGTCACTCTGAGGGGTTAAAAAGTGGTTATTCAACATGAGGCACGATCCATTTGACATTTTGAATCATTTTATGTACAGTCCGAAAAATTCATTTTCTGATGAAAAACGATGACTCCGGACCTGTCGAACGTCCCCAAAATGGTCCATATCGATGAAATTTTAACATTTAATCTTTTGACTCCAAACGACTGTTGAATGTGAATTAAGTCTTTTTCAACTAAAATAAGTGTGTTTAAAGTCATTTATGTGCCTGAAATTGGTAAAAAATTGAAGCTTTTGTGTAAGCAAAACTCTGTAAAAATTGCAAATTTGGTCACTCTGAGGGGTTAAAAAGTGGTTATTCAACATGAGACACGATCCATTTGACATTTTGAATCATTTTTGGTACAGTCCGAAAAATTCATTTTCTGATGAAAAACGATGACTCCGGACCTGTCGAAGGTCCCCAAAATGGTCCATATCGATGAAATTTTAACATTTAATCTTTTGACTCCAAACGACTGTTGAATGTGAATTAAGTCTTTTTCAACTAAAATAAGTGTGTTTAAAGTCATTTATGTGCCTGAAATTGGTCAAAATTAAAGCTTTTGTGTAAGCAAAACTCTGTAAAAATGGCAATTTTGGTCACTCTGAGGGGTTAAAAAGTGGTTATTCAACATGAGGCACAATCTATTTGACATTTTGAATCATTTTTGGTATAGTCCGAAAAATTCATTTTCTGATGAAAAACGATGACTCCGGACCTGTCGAAGGTCCCCAAAATGGTCCATATCGATGAAATTTTAACATTTAATCTTTTGACTCCAAACGACTGTTGGATGTGAATTAGGACTTTTTCAACTAAAATAAGTGTGTTTAAAGTCATTTATGTGCCTGAAATTGGTCAAAATTGAAGCTTTTGAGTAAGCAAAACTCTGTAAAAATGGCAATTTTGGTCACTCTGAGTGGTTAAAAAGTGGTTATTCAACATGAGGCACGATCACTTTGGCATTTTGAATCATTTTTGATATAGTCCGAAAAATTCATTTTCTGATGAAAAACGATGACTCCGGACCTGTCGAACGTCCCCAAAATGGTCCATATCGATGAAATTTTAACATTTAATCTTTTGACTCCAAACGACTGTTGGATGTGAATTAAGTCTTTTTCAACTAAAATAAGTGTGTTTAAAGTCATTTATGTGCCTGAAATTGGTCAAAATTGAAGCTTTTGTGTAAGCAAAACTCTGTAAAAATGGCAATTTTGGTCACTCTGAGGGGTTAAAAAGTGGTTATTCAACATGAGGCACGATCCATTTCACATTTTGAATCATTTTTGGTATAGTCTGAAAAATTAATTTTCTGATAAAAACGATGACTCCGGACCTGTCGAATGTCCCCAAAATGGTCCATATCGATGAAATTTTAACATTTAATATTTTGACTCCAAACGACTGTTGGATGCGAATTAAGTCTTTTTCAACTAAAATACGTGTGTTTAAAGTCATTTATGTGCCTGAAATTGGTCAAAATTCAAGCTTTTGTGTAAGCAAAACTCTGTAAAAATGGCAATTTTGGTCACTCTGAGGGGTTAAAAAGTGGTTATTCAACATGAGGCACGATCCATTTCACATTTTGAATCATTTTTGGTATAGTTGAAGAATTCATTTTCTGATGAAAAACGATGACTCCGGACCTGTCGAACGTCCCCAAAATGGTCCATATCGATGAAATTTTAACATTTAATCTTTTGACTCCAAACGACTGTTGGATGTGAATTAAGTCTTTTTCAACTAAAATAAGTGTGTTTAAAGTCATTTATTTGCCTGAAATTGGTCAAAATTGAAGCTTTTGTGTAAGCAAAACTCTGTAAAAATGGCAATTTTGGTAACTCTGAGGGGTTAAAAAGTGGTTATTCAACATGAGGCACAATCTATTTGACATTTTGAATCATTTTTGGTATAGTCCGAAAAATTCATTTTCTGATGAAAAACGATGACTCCGGACCTGTCGAACGTCCCCAAAATGGTCCATATCGATGAAATTTTAACATTTAATCTTTTGACTCCAAACGACTGTTGGATGTGAATTATGACTTTCTCAACTAAAATAAGTGTGTTTAAAGTCCTTTATGTGCCTGAAATTGGTCAAAATTGAAGCTTTTGAGTAAGCAAAACTATGTAAAAATGGCAATTTTGGTCACTCTGAGGGGTTAAAAAGTCGTTATTCAACATGAGGCACGATCACTTTGGCATTTTGAATCATTTTTGATATAGTCCGAAAAATTCATTTTCTGATGAAAAACGATGACTCCGGACCTGTCGAACGTCCCCAAAATGGTCCATATCGATGAAATTTTAAAATTTAATCTTTTGACTCCAAACGACTGTTGAATGTGAATTAAGTCTTTTTCAACTAAAATAAGTGTGTTTAAAGTCATTTATGTGCCTGAAATTGGTCAAAATTGAAGCTTTTGTGTAAGCAAAACTCTGTAAAAATGGCAATTTTGGTCACTCTGAGGGGTTAAAAAGTGGTTATTCAACATGAGGCACAATCTATTTGACATTTTGAATCATTTTTGGTATAGTCCGAAAAATTCATTTTCTGATGAAAAACGATGACTCCGGACCTGTCGAAGGTCCCCAAAATGGTCCATATCGATGAAATTTTAACATTTAATCTTTTGACTCCAAACGACTGTTGGATGTGAATTAGGACTTTTTCAACTAAAATAAGTGTGTTTAAAGTCATTTATGTGCCTGAAATTGGTCAAAATTGAAGCTTTTGAGTAAGCAAAACTCTGTAAAAATGGCAATTTTGGTCACTCTTAGGGGTAAAAAGTCGTTATTCAACATGAGGCACGATCACTTTGGCATTTTGAATCATTTTTGATATAGTCCGAAAAATTCATTTTCTGATGAAAAACGATGACTCCGGACCTGTCGAACGTCCCCAAAATGGTCCATATCGATGAAATTTTAACATTTAATCTTTTGACTCCAAACGACTGTTGGATGTGAATTAAGTCTTTTTCAACTAAAATAAGTGTGTTTAAAGTCATTTATGTGCCTGAAATTGGTCAAAATGGAAGCTTTTGTGTAAGCAAAACTCTGTAAAAATGGCAATTTTGGTCACTCTGAGGGGTTAAAAAGTGGTTATTCAACATGAGGCACGATCCATTTCACATTTTGAATCATTTTTGGTATAGTCCGAAGAATTCATTTTCTGATGAAAAACGATGACTCCGGACCTGTCGAACGTCCCCAAAATGGTCCATATCGATGAAATTTTAACATTTAATCTTTTGACTCCAAACGACTGTTGGATGTGAATTAAGTCTTTTTCAACTAAAATAAGTGTGTTTAAAGTCATTTATTTGCCTGAAATTGGTCAAAATTGAAGCTTTTGTATAAGCAAAACTCTGTAAAAATGGCAATTTTGGTAACTCTGAGGGGTTAAAAAGTGGTTATTCAACATGAGGCACAATCTATTTGACATTTTGAATCATTTTTGGTATAGTCCGAAAAATTCATTTTCTGATGAAAAACGATGACTCCGGACCTGTCGAAGGTCCCCAAAATGGTCCATATCGATGAAATTTTAACATTTAATCTTTTGACTCCAAACGACTGTTGGATGTGAATTAAGTCTTTTTCAACTAAAATAAGTGTGTTTAAAGTCATTTATTTGCCTGAAATTGGTCAAAATTGAAGCTTTTGTGTAAGCAAAACTCTGTAAAAATGGCAATTTTGGTCACTCTGAGGGGTTAAAAAGTGGTTATTCAACATGAGGCACGATCCATTTGACATTTTGAATCATTTTATGTACAGTCCGAAAAATTCATTTTCTGATGAAAAACGATGACTCCGGACCTGTCGAACGTCCACAAAATGGTCCATATCGATGAAATTTTAACATTTAATCTTTTGACTCCAAACGACTGTTGAATGTGAATTAAGTCTTTTTCAACTAAAATAAGTGTGTTTAAAGTCATTTATGTGCCTGAAATTGGTCAAAATTGAAGCTTTTGTGTAAGCAAAACTCTGTAAAAATGGCAAATTTGGTCACTCTGAGGGGTTAAAAAGTGGTTATTCAACATGAGGCACGATCCATTTGACATTTTGAATCATTTTTGGTACAGTCCGAAAAATTCATTTTCTGATGAAAAACGATGACTCCGGACCTGTCGAACGTCCCCAAAATGGTCCATATCGATGAAATTTTAACATTTAATCTTTTGACTCCGAACGACTGTTGGATGTGAATTATGACTTTCTCAACTAAAATACGTGTGTTTAAAGTCATTTATGTGCCTGAAATTGGTCAAAATTGAAGCTTTTGTGTAAGCAAAACTCTGTAAAAATGGCAAATTTGGTCACTCTGAGGGGTTAAAAAGTGGTTATTCAACATGAGGCACGATCCATTTGACATTTTGAATCATTTTTGGTACAGTCCGAAAAATTCATTTTCTGATGAAAAACGATGACTCCGGACCTGTCGAACGTCCCCAAAATGGTCCATATCGATGAAATTTTAACATTTAATCTTTTGACTCCAAACGACTGTTGGATGTGAATTAAGTCTTTTTCAACTAAAATAAGTGTGTTTAAAGTCATTTATGTGCCTGAAATTGGTCAAAATTGAAGCTTTTGTGTAAGCAAAACTCTGTAAAAATGGCAATTTTGGTCACTCTGAGGGGTTAAAAAGTGGTTATTCAACATGAGGCACAATCTATTTGACATTTTGAATCATTTTTGGTATAGTCCGAAAAATTTATTTTCTGATGAAAAACGATGACTCCGGACCTGTCGAACGTCCCCAAAATGGTCCATATCGATGAAATTTTAACATTTAATCTTTTGACTCCAAACGACTGTTGGATGTGAATTAAGTCTTTTTCAACTAAAATAAGTGTGTTTAAAGTCATTTATGTGCCTGAAATTGGTCAAAATTGAAGCTTTTGTGTAAGCAAAACTCTGTAAAAATGGCAATTTTGGTCACTCTGAGGGGTTAAAAAGTGGTTATTCAACATGAGGCACGATCCATTTCACATTTTGAATCATTTTTGGTATAGTCTGAAAAATTAATTTTCTGATGAAAAACGATGACTCCGGACCTGTCGAATGTCCCCAAAATGGTCCATATCGATGAAATTTTAACATTTAATATTTTGACTCCAAACGACTGTTGGATGCGAATTAAGTCTTTTTCAACTAAAATACGTGTGTTTAAAGTCATTTATGTGCCTGAAATTGGTCAAAATTGAAGCTTTTGTGTAAGCAAAACTCTGTAAAAATGGCAATTTTGGTCACTCTGAGGGGTTAAAAAGTGGTTATTCAACATGAGGCACAATCCATTTCACATTTTGAATCATTTTTGGTATAGTCCGAAGAATTCATTTTCTGATGAAAAACGATGACTCCGGACCTGTCGAACGTCCCCAAAATGGTCCATATCGATGAAATTTTAACATTTACTCTTTTGACTCCAAACGACTGTTGGATGTGAATTAAGTCTTTTTCAACTAAAATAAGTGTGTTTAAAGTCATTTATTTGCCTGAAATTGGTCAAAATTGAAGCTTTTGTGTAAGCAAAACTCTGTAAAAATGGCAATTTTGGTAACTCTGAGGGGTTAAAAAGTGGTTATTCAACATGAGGCACAATCTATTTGACATTTTGAATCATTTTTGGTATAGTCCGAAAAATTCATTTTCTGATGAAAAACGATGACTCCGGACCTGTCGAACGTCCCCAAAATGGTCCATATCGATGAAATTTTAACATTTAATCTTTTGACTCCAAACGACTGTTGGATGTGAATTATGACTTTCTCAACTAAAATAAGTGTGTTTAAAGTCCTTTATGTGCCTGAAATTGGTCAAAATTGAAGCTTTTGAGTAAGCAAAACTATGTAAAAATGGCAATTTTGGTCACTCTGAGGGGTTAAAAAGTCGTTATTCAACATGAGGCACGATCACTTTGGCATTTTGAATCATTTTTGATATAGTCCGAAAAATTCATTTTCTGATGAAAAACGATGACTCCGGACCTGTCGAACGTCCCCAAAATGGTCCATATCGATGAAATTTTAACATTTAATCTTTTGACTCCAAACGACTGTTGAATGTGAATTAAGTCTTTTTCAACTAAAATAAGTGTGTTTAAAGTCATTTATGTGCCTGAAATTGGTCAAAATTGAAGCTTTTGTGTAAGCAAAACTCTGTAAAAATGGCAATTTTGGTCACTCTGAGGGGTTAAAAAGTGGTTATTTAACATGAGGCACAATCTATTTGACATTTTGAATCATTTTTGGTATAGTCCGAAAAATTCATTTTCTGATGAAAAACGATGACTCCGGACCTGTCGAAGGTCCCCAAAATGGTCCATATCGATGAAATTTTAACATTTAATCTTTTGACTCCAAACGACTGTTGTATGTGAATTAGGACTTTTTCAACTAAAATAAGTGTGTTTAAAGTCATTTATGTGCCTGAAATTGGTCAAAATTGAAGCTTTTGAGTAAGCAAAACTCTATAAAAATGGCAATTTTGGTCACTCTGAGGGGTAAAAAGTCGTTATTCAACATGAGGCACGATCACTTTGGCATTTTGAATCATTTTTGATATAGTCCGAAAAATTCATTTTCTGATGAAAAACGATGACTCCGGACCTGTCGAACGTCCCCAAAATGGTCCATATCGATGAAATTTTAACATTTATTCTTTTGACTCCAAACGACTGTTGGATGTGAATTAAGTCTTTTTCAACTAAAATAAGTGTGTTTAAAGTCATTTATGTGCCTGAAATTGGTCAAAATTGAAGCTTTTGTGTAAGCAAAACTCTGTAAAAATGGCAATTTTGGTCACTCTGAGGGGTTAAAAAGTGGTTATTCAACATGAGGCACGATCCATTTCACATTTTGAATCATTTTTGGTATAGTCCGAAGAATTCATTTTCTGATGAAAAACGATGACTCCGGACCTGTCGAACGTCCCCAAAATGGTCCATATCGATGAAATTTTAACATTTAATCTTTTGACTCCAAACGACTGTTGGATGTGAATTAAGTCTTTTTCAACTAAAATAAGTGTGTTTAAAGTCATTTATTTGCCTGAAATTGGTCAAAATTGAAGCTTTTGTATTAGCAAAACTCTGTAAAAATGGCAATTTTGGTAACTCTGAGGGGTTAAAAAGTGGTTATTCAACATGAGGCACAATCTATTTGACATTTTGAATCATTTTTGGTATAGTCCGAAAAATTCATTTTCTGATGAAAAACGATGACTCCGGACCTGTCGAAGGTCCCCAAAATGGTCCATATCGATGAAATTTTAACATTTAATCTTTTGACTCCAAACGACTGTTGGATGTGAATTAAGTCTTTTTCAACTAAAATAAGTGTGTTTAAAGTCATTTATGTGCCTGAAATTGGTCAAAATTGAAGCTTTTGTGTAAGCAAAACTCTGTAAAAATGGCAATTTTGGTCACTCTGAGGGGTTAAAAAGTGGTTATTCAACATGAGGCACAATCTATTTGACATTTTGAATCATTTTTGGTATAGTCCGAAAAATTCATTTTCTGATGAAAAACGATGACTCCGGACCTGTCGAACGTCCCCAAAATGGTCCATATCGATGAAATTTTAACATTTAATCTTTTGACTCCAAACGACTGTTGGATGTGAATTATGACTTTCTCAACTAAAATAAGTGTGTTTAAAGTCATTTATGTGCCTGAAATTGGTCAAAATTGAAGCTTTTGTGTAAGCAAAACTCTGTAAAAATGGCAATTTTGGTCACTCTGAGGGGTTAAAAAGTGGTTATTCAACATGAGACACGATAAATTTGACATTTTGAATCATTTTATGTACAGTCCGAAAAATTCATTTTCTGATGAAAAACGATGACTCCGGACCTGTCGAACGTCCCCAAAATGGTCCATATCGATGAAATTTTAACATTTAATCTTTTGACTCCAAACGACTGTTGAATGTGAATTAAGTCTTTTTCAACTAAAATAAGTGTGTTTAAAGTCATTTATGTGCCTGAAATTGGTCAAAATTGAAGCTTTTGTGTAAGCAAAACTCTGTAAAAATGGCAAATTTTGTCACTCTGAGGGGTTAAAAAGTGGTTATTCAACATGAGGCACGATCCATTTGACATTTTGAATCATTTTTGGTATAGTCCGAAGAATTCATTTTCTGATGAAAAACGATGACTCCGGACCTGTCGAACGTCCCCAAAATGGTCCATATCGATGAAATTTTAACATTTAATCTTTTGACTCCAAACGACTTTTGGATGTGAATTAAGTCTTTTTCAACTAAAATAAGTGTGTTTAAAGTCATTTATTTGCCTGAAATTGGTCAAAATTGAAGCTTTTGTGTAAGCAAAACTCTGTAAAAATGGCAATTTTGGTAACTCTGAGGGGTTAAAAAGTGGTTATTCAACATGAGGCACAATCTATTTGACATTTTGAATCATTTTTGGTATAGTCCGAAAAATTCATTTTCTGATGAAAAACGATGACTCCGGACCTGTCGAACGTCCCCAAAATGGTCCATATCGATGAAATTTTAACATTTAATCTTTTGACTCCAAACGACTGTTGGATGTGAATTATGACTTTCTCAACTAAAATAAGTGTGTTTAAAGTCCTTTATGTGCCTGAAATTGGTCAAAATTGAAGCTATTGAGTAAGCAAAACTCTGTAAAAATGGCAATTTTGGTCACTCTGAGGGGTTAAAAAGTCGTTATTCAACATGAGGCACGATCACTTTGGCATTTTGAATCATTTTTGATATAGTCCAAAAAATTCATTTTCTAATGAAAAACGATGACTCCGGACCTGTCGAACGTCCCCAAAATGGTCCATATCGATGAAATTTTAACATTTAATCTTTTGACTCCAAACGACTGTTGAATGTGAATTAAGTCTTTTTCAACTAAAATAAGTGTGTTTAAAGTCATTTATGTGCCTGAAATTGGTCAAAATTGAAGCTTTTGTGTAAGCAAAACTCTGTAAAAATGGCAATTTTGGTCACTCTGAGGGGTTAAAAAGTGGTTATTCAACATGAGGCACGATCCATTTGACATTTTGAATCATTTTATGTACAGTCCGAAAAATTCATTTTCTGATGAAAAACGATGACTCCGGACCTGTCGAACGTCCCCAAAATGGTCCATATCGATGAAATTTTAACATTTAATCTTTTGACTCCAAACGACTGTTGAATGTGAATTAAGTCTTTTTCAACTAAAATAAGTGTGTTTAAAGTCATTTATGTGCCTGAAATTGGTAAAAAATTGAAGCTTTTGTGTAAGCAAAACTCTGTAAAAATTGCAAATTTGGTTACTCTGAGGGGTTAAAAAGTGGTTATTCAACATGAGGCACGATCCATTTGACATTTTGAATCATTTTTGGTACAGTCCGAAAAATTCATTTTCTGATGAAAAACGATGACACCGGACCTGTCGAACGTCCCCAAAATGGTCCATATCGATGAAATTTTAACATTTAATCTTTTGACTCCAAACGACTGTTGGATGTGAATTAAGTCTTTTTCAACTAAAATAAGTGTGTTTAAAGTCATTTATGTGCCTGAAATTGGTCAAAATTGAAGCTTTTGTGTAAGCAAAACTCTGTAAAAATGGCAATTTTGGTCACTCTGAGGGGTTAAAAAGTGGTTATTCAACATGAGGCACAATCTATTTGACATTTTGAATCATTTTTGGTATAGTCCGAAAAATTCATTTTCTGATGAAAAACGATGACTCCGGACCTGTCGAAGGTCCCCAAAATGGTCCATATCGATGAAATTTTAACATTTAATCTTTTGACTCCAAACGACTGTTGGATGTGAATTAGGACTTTTTCAACTAAAATAAGTGTGTTTAAAGTCATTTATGTGCCTGAAATTGGTCAAAATTGAAGCTTTTGAGTAAGCAAAACTCTGTAAAAATGGCAATTTTGGTCACTCTGAGGGGTTAAAAAGTGGTTATTCAACATGAGGCACGATCCATTTCACATTTTGAATCATTTTTGGTATAGTCTGAAAAATTAATTTTCTGATGAAAAACGATGACTCCGGACCTGTCGAATGTCCCCAAAATGGTCCATATCGATGAAATTTTAACATTTAATATTTTGACTCCAAACGACTTTTGGATGTGAATTAAGTCTTTTTCAACTAAAATAAGTGTGTTTAAAGTCATTTATTTGCCTGAAATTGGTCAAAATTGAAGCTTTTGTGTAAGCAAAACTCTGTAAAAATGGCAATTTTGGTAACTCTGAGGGGTTAAAAAGTGGTTATTCAACATGAGGCACAATCTATTTGACATTTTGAATCATTTTTGGTATAGTCCGAAAAATTCATTTTCTGATGAAAAACGATGACTCCGGACCTGTCGAACGTCCCCAAAATGGTCCATATCAATGAAATTTTAACATTTAATCTTTTGACTCCAAACGACTGTTGGATGTGAATTATGACTTTCTCAACTAAAATAAGTGTGTTTAAAGTCCTTTATGTGCCTGAAATTGGTCAAAATTGAAGCTTTTGAGTAAGCAAAACTCTGTAAAAATGGCAATTTTGGTCACTCTGAGGGGTTAAAAAGTCGTTATTCAACATGAGGCACGATCACTTTGGCATTTTGAATCATTTTTGATATAGTCCAAAAAATTCATTTTCTGATGAAAAACGATGACTCCGGACCTGTCGAACGTCCCCAAAATGGTCCATATCGATGAAATTTTAACATTTAATCTTTTGACTCCAAACGACTGTTGAATGTGAATTAAGTCTTTTTCAACTAAAATAAGTGTGTTTAAAGTCATTTATGTGCCTGAAATTGGTCAAAATTGAAGCTTTTGTGTAAGCAAAACTCTGTAAAAATGGCAATTTTGGTCACTCTGAGGGGTTAAAAAGTCGTTATTCAACATGAGGCACGATCACTTTGGCATTTTGAATCATTTTTGATATAGTCCGAAAAATTCATTTTCTGATGAAAAACGATGACTCCGGACCTGTCGAACGTCCCCAAAATGGTCCATATCGATGAAATTTTAAAATTTAATCTTTTGACTCCAAACGACTGTTGAATGTGAATTAAGTCTTTTTCAACTAAAATAAGTGTGTTTAAAGTCATTTATGTGCCTGAAATTGGTCAAAATTGAAGCTTTTGTGTAAGCAAAACTCTGTAAAAATGGCAATTTTGGTCACTCTGAGGGGTTAAAAAGTGGTTATTCAACATGAGGCACAATCTATTTGACATTTTGAATCATTTTTGGTATAGTCCGAAAAATTCATTTTCTGATGAAAAACGATGACTCCGGACCTGTCGAAGGTCCCCAAAATGGTCCATATCGATGAAATTTTAACATTTAATCTTTTGACTCCAAACGACTGTTGGATGTGAATTAGGACTTTTTCAACTAAAATAAGTGTGTTTAAAGTCATTTATGTGCCTGAAATTGGTCAAAATTGAAGCTTTTGAGTAAGCAAAACTCTGTAAAAATGGCAATTTTGGTCACTCTTAGGGGTAAAAAGTCGTTATTCAACATGAGGCACGATCACTTTGGCATTTTGAATCATTTTTGATATAGTCCGAAAAATTCATTTTCTGATGAAAAACGATGACTCCGGACCTGTCGAACGTCCCCAAAATGGTCCATATCGATGAAATTTTAACATTTAATCTTTTGACTCCAAACGACTGTTGGATGTGAATTAAGTCTTTTTCAACTAAAATAAGTGTGTTTAAAGTCATTTATGTGCCTGAAATTGGTCAAAATTGAAGCTTTTGTGTAAGCAAAACTCTGTAAAAATGGCAATTTTGGTCACTCTGAGGGGTTAAAAAGTGGTTATTCAACATGAGGCACGATCCATTTCACATTTTGAATCATTTTTGGTATAGTCCGAAGAATTCATTTTCTGATGAAAAACGATGACTCCGGACCTGTCGAACGTCCCCAAAATGGTCCATATCGATGAAATTTTAACATTTAATCTTTTGACTCCAAACGACTGTTGGATGTGAATTAAGTCTTTTTCAACTAAAATAAGTGTGTTTAAAGTCATTTATTTGCCTGAAATTGGTCAAAATTGAAGCTTTTGTATAAGCAAAACTCTGTAAAAATGGCAATTTTGGTAACTCTGAGGGGTTAAAAAGTGGTTATTCAACATGAGGCACAATCTATTTGACATTTTGAATCATTTTTGGTATAGTCCGAAAAATTCATTTTCTGATGAAAAACGATGACTCCGGACCTGTCGAAGGTCCCCAAAATGGTCCATATCGATGAAATTTTAACATTTAATCTTTTGACTCCAAACGACTGTTGGATGTGAATTAGGACTTTTTCAACTAAAATAAGTGTGTTTAAAGTCATTTATGTGCCTGAAATTGGTCAAAATTGAAGCTTTTGTGTAAGCAAAACTCTGTAAAAATGGCAATTTTGGTCACTCTGAGGGGTTAAAAAGTGGTTATTCAACATGAGGCACGATCCATTTGACATTTTGAATCATTTTATGTACAGTCCGAAAAATTCATTTTCCGATGAAAAACGATGACTCCGGACCTGTCGAACGTCCACAAAATGGTCCATATCGATGAAATTTTAACATTTAATCTTTTGACTCCAAACGACTGTTGAATGTGAATTAAGTCTTTTTCAACTAAAATAAGTGTGTTTAAAGTCATTTATGTGCCTGAAATTGGTCAAAATTGAAGCTTTTGTGTAAGCAAAACTCTGTAAAAATGGCAAATTTGGTCACTCTGAGGGGTTAAAAAGTGGTTATTCAACATGAGGCACGATCCATTTGACATTTTGAATCATTTTTGGTACAGTCCGAAAAATTCATTTTCTGATGAAAAACGATGACTCCGGACCTGTCGAACGTCCCCAAAATGGTCCATATCGATGAAATTTTAACATTTAATCTTTTGACTCCGAACGACTGTTGGATGTGAATTATGACTTTCTCAACTAAAATACGTGTGTTTAAAGTCATTTATGTGCCTGAAATTGGTCAAAATTGAAGCTTTTGTGTAAGCAAAACTCTGTAAAAATGGCAAATTTGGTCACTCTGAGGGGTTAAAAAGTGGTTATTCAACATGAGGCACGATCCATTTGACATTTTGAATCATTTTTGGTACAGTCCGAAAAATTCATTTTCTGATGAAAAACGATGACTCCGGACCTGTCGAAGGTCCCCAAAATGGTCCATATCGATGAAATTTTAACATTTAATCTTTTGACTCCAAACGACTGTTGGATGTGAATTAAGTCTTTTTCAACTAAAATAAGTGTGTTTAAAGTCATTTATTTGCCTGAAATTGGTCAAAATTGAAGATTTTGTGTAAGCAAAACTCTGTAAAAATGGCAATTTTGGTCACTCTGAGGGGTTAAAAAGTGGTTATTCAACATGAGGCACGATCCATTTGACATTTTGAATCATTTTATGTACAGTCCGAAAAATTCATTTTCTGATGAAAAACGATGACTCCGGACCTGTCGAACGTCCACAAAATGGTCCATATCGATGAAATTTTAACATTTAATCTTTTGACTCCAAACGACTGTTGAATGTGAATTAAGTCTTTTTCAACTAAAATAAGTGTGTTTAAAGTCATTTATGTGCCTGAAATTGGTCAAAATTGAAGCTTTTGTGTAAGCAAAACTCTGTAAAAATGGCAAATTTGGTCACTCTGAGGGGTTAAAAAGTGGTTATTCAACATGAGGCACGATCCATTTGACATTTTGAATCATTTTTGGTACAGTCCGAAAAATTCATTTTCTGATGAAAAACGATGACTCCGGACCTGTCGAACGTCCCCAAAATGGTCCATATCGATGAAATTTTAACATTTAATCTTTTGACTCCGAACGACTGTTGGATGTGAATTATGACTTTCTCAACTAAAATACGTGTGTTTAAAGTCATTTATGTGCCTGAAATTGGTCAAAATTGAAGCTTTTGTGTAAGCAAAACTCTGTAAAAATGGCAAATTTGGTCACTCTGAGGGGTTAAAAAGTGGTTATTCAACATGAGGCACGATCCATTTGACATTTTGAATCATTTTTGGTACAGTCCGAAAAATTCATTTTCTGATGAAAAACGATGACTCCGGACCTGTCGAACGTCCCCAAAATGGTCCATATCGATGAAATTTTAACATTTAATCTTTTGACTCCAAACGACTGTTGGATGTGAATTAAGTCTTTTTCAACTAAAATAAGTGTGTTTAAAGTCATTTATGTGCCTGAAATTGGTCAAAATTGAAGCTTTTGTGTAAGCAAAACTCTGTAAAAATGGCAATTTTGGTCACTCTGAGGGGTTAAAAAGTGGTTATTCAACATGAGGCACAATCTATTTGACATTTTGAATCATTTTTGGTATAGTCCGAAAAATTTATTTTCTGATGAAAAACGATGACTCCGGACCTGTCGAACGTCCCCAAAATGGTCCATATCGATGAAATTTTAACATTTAATCTTTTGACTCCAAACGACTGTTGGATGTGAATTAAGTCTTTTTCAACTAAAATAAGTGTGTTTAAAGTCATTTATGTGCCTGAAATTGGTCAAAATTGAAGCTTTTGTGTAAGCAAAACTCTGTAAAAATGGCAATTTTGGTCACTCTGAGGGGTTAAAAAGTGGTTATTCAACATGAGGCACGATCCATTTCACATTTTGAATCATTTTTGGTATAGTCTGAAAAATTAATTTTCTGATGAAAAACGATGACTCCGGACCTGTCGAATGTCCCCAAAATGGTCCATATCGATGAAATTTTAACATTTAATATTTTGACTCCAAACGACTGTTGGATGCGAATTAAGTCTTTTTCAACTAAAATACGTGTGTTTAAAGTCATTTATGTGCCTGAAATTGGTCAAAATTGAAGCTTTTGTGTAAGCAAAACTCTGTAAAAATGGCAATTTTGGTCACTCTGAGGGGTTAAAAAGTGGTTATTCAACATGAGGCACAATCCATTTCACATTTTGAATCATTTTTGGTATAGTCCGAAGAATTCATTTTCTGATGAAAAACGATGACTCCGGACCTGTCGAACGTCCCCAAAATGGTCCATATCGATGAAATTTTAACATTTAATCTTTTGACTCCAAACGACTGTTGGATGTGAATTAAGTCTTTTTCAACTAAAATAAGTGTGTTTAAAGTCATTTATTTGCCTGAAATTGGTCAAAATTGAAGCTTTTGTGTAAGCAAAACTCTGTAAAAATGGCAATTTTGGTAACTCTGAGGGGTTAAAAAGTGGTTATTCAACATGAGGCACAATCTATTTGACATTTTGAATCATTTTTGGTATAGTCCGAAAAATTCATTTTCTGATGAAAAACGATGACTCCGGACCTGTCGAACGTCCCCAAAATGGTCCATATCGATGAAATTTTAACATTTAATCTTTTGACTCCAAACGACTGTTGGATGTGAATTATGACTTTCTCAACTAAAATAAGTGTGTTTAAAGTCCTTTATGTGCCTGAAATTGGTCAAAATTGAAGCTTTTGAGTAAGCAAAACTATGTAAAAATGGCAATTTTGGTCACTCTGAGGGGTTAAAAAGTCGTTATTCAACATGAGGCACGATCACTTTGGCATTTTGAATCATTTTTGATATAGTCCGAAAAATTCATTTTCTGATGAAAAACGATGACTCCGGACCTGTCGAACGTCCCCAAAATGGTCCATATCGATGAAATTTTAACATTTAATCTTTTGACTCCAAACGACTGTTGAATGTGAATTAAGTCTTTTTCAACTAAAATAAGTGTGTTTAAAGTCATTTATGTGCCTGAAATTGGTCAAAATTGAAGCTTTTG
Organism: Lissotriton vulgaris; assembly: GCF_964263255.1. Lineage (NCBI taxonomy): Eukaryota > Metazoa > Chordata > Amphibia > Caudata > Salamandridae > Lissotriton > Lissotriton vulgaris. Next base: position 75,933 of record NW_028249127.1, read on the forward strand.
TGTAAGCAAAACTCTGTAAAAATGGCAATTTTGGTCACTCTGAGGGGTTAAAAAGTGGTTATTTAACATGAGGCACAATCTATTTGACATTTTGAATCATTTTTGGTATAGTCCGAAAAATTCATTTTCTGATGAAAAACGATGACTCCGGACCTGTCGAAGGTCCCCAAAATGGTCCATATCGATGAAATTTTAACATTTAATCTTTTGACTCCAAACGACTGTTGTATGTGAATTAGGACTTTTTCAACTAAAATAAGTGTGTTTAAAGTCATTTATGTGCCTGAAATTGGTCAAAATTGAAGCTTTTGAGTAAGCAAAACTCTATAAAAATGGCAATTTTGGTCACTCTGAGGGGTAAAAAGTCGTTATTCAACATGAGGCACGATCACTTTGGCATTTTGAATCATTTTTGATATAGTCCGAAAAATTCATTTTCTGATGAAAAACGATGACTCCGGACCTGTCGAACGTCCCCAAAATGGTCCATATCGATGAAATTTTAACATTTAATCTTTTGACTCCAAACGACTGTTGGATGTGAATTAAGTCTTTTTCAACTAAAATAAGTGTGTTTAAAGTCATTTATGTGCCTGAAATTGGTCAAAATTGAAGCTTTTGTGTAAGCAAAACTCTGTAAAAATGGCAATTTTGGTCACTCTGAGGGGTTAAAAAGTGGTTATTCAACATGAGGCACGATCCATTTCACATTTTGAATCATTTTTGGTATAGTCCGAAGAATTCATTTTCTGATGAAAAACGATGACTCCGGACCTGTCGAACGTCCCCAAAATGGTCCATATCGATGAAATTTTAACATTTAATCTTTTGACTCCAAACGACTGTTGGATGTGAATTAAGTCTTTTTCAACTAAAATAAGTGTGTTTAAAGTCATTTATTTGCCTGAAATTGGTCAAAATTGAAGCTTTTGTATTAGCAAAACTCTGTAAAAATGGCAATTTTGGTAACTCTGAGGGGTTAAAAAGTGGTTATTCAACATGAGGCACAATCTATTTGACATTTTGAATCATTTTTGGTATAGTCCGAAAAATTCATTTTCTGATGAAAAACGATGACTCCGGACCTGTCGAAGGTCCCCAAAATGGTCCATATCGATGAAATTTTAACATTTAATCTTTTGACTCCAAACGACTGTTGGATGTGAATTAAGTCTTTTTCAACTAAAATAAGTGTGTTTAAAGTCATTTATGTGCCTGAAATTGGTCAAAATTGAAGCTTTTGTGTAAGCAAAACTCTGTAAAAATGGCAATTTTGGTCACTCTGAGGGGTTAAAAAGTGGTTATTCAACATGAGGCACAATCTATTTGACATTTTGAATCATTTTTGGTATAGTCCGAAAAATTCATTTTCTGATGAAAAACGATGACTCCGGACCTGTCGAACGTCCCCAAAATGGTCCATATCGATGAAATTTTAACATTTAATCTTTTGACTCCAAACGACTGTTGGATGTGAATTATGACTTTCTCAACTAAAATAAGTGTGTTTAAAGTCATTTATGTGCCTGAAATTGGTCAAAATTGAAGCTTTTGTGTAAGCAAAACTCTGTAAAAATGGCAATTTTGGTCACTCTGAGGGGTTAAAAAGTGGTTATTCAACATGAGACACGATAAATTTGACATTTTGAATCATTTTATGTACAGTCCGAAAAATTCATTTTCTGATGAAAAACGATGACTCCGGACCTGTCGAACGTCCCCAAAATGGTCCATATCGATGAAATTTTAACATTTAATCTTTTGACTCCAAACGACTGTTGAATGTGAATTAAGTCTTTTTCAACTAAAATAAGTGTGTTTAAAGTCATTTATGTGCCTGAAATTGGTCAAAATTGAAGCTTTTGTGTAAGCAAAACTCTGTAAAAATGGCAAATGTTGTCACTCTGAGGGGTTAAAAAGTCGTTATTCAACATGAGGCACGATCACTTTGGCATTTTGAATCATTTTTGATATAGTCCAAAAAATTCATTTTCTAATGAAAAACGATGACTCCGGACCTGTCGAACGTCCCCAAAATGGTCCATATCGATGAAATTTTAACATTTAATCTTTTGACTCCAAACGACTGTTGAATGTGAATTAAGTCTTTTTCAACTAAAATAAGTGTGTTTAAAGTCATTTATGTGCCTGAAATTGGTCAAAATTGAAGCTTTTGTGTAAGCAAAACTCTGTAAAAATGGCAATTTTGGTCACTCTGAGGGGTTAAAAAGTGGTTATTCAACATGAGGCACGATCCATTTGACATTTTGAATCATTTTATGTACAGTCCGAAAAATTCATTTTCTGATGAAAAACGATGACTCCGGACCTGTCGAACGTCCCCAAAATGGTCCATATCGATGAAATTTTAACATTTAATCTTTTGACTCCAAACGACTGTTGAATGTGAATTAAGTCTTTTTCAACTAAAATAAGTGTGTTTAAAGTCATTTATGTGCCTGAAATTGGTAAAAAATTGAAGCTTTTGTGTAAGCAAAACTCTGTAAAAATTGCAAATTTGGTCACTCTGAGGGGTTAAAAAGTGGTTATTCAACATGAGGCACGATCCATTTGACATTTTGAATCATTTTTGGTACAGTCCGAAAAATTCATTTTCTGATGAAAAACGATGACTCCGGACCTGTCGAACGTCCCCAAAATGGTCCATATCGATGAAATTTTAACATTTAATCTTTTGACTCCAAACGACTGTTGGATGTGAATTAAGTCTTTTTCAACTAAAATAAGTGTGTTTAAAGTCATTTATGTGCCTGAAATTGGTCAAAATTGAAGCTTTTGTGTAAGCAAAACTCTGTAAAAATGGCAATTTTGGTCACTCTGAGGGGTTAAAAAGTGGTTATTCAACATGAGGCACAATCTATTTGACATTTTGAATCATTTTTGGTATAGTCCGAAAAATTCATTTTCTGATGAAAAACGATGACTCCGGACCTGTCGAAGGTCCCCAAAATGGTCCATATCGATGAAATTTTAACATTTAATCTTTTGACTCCAAACGACTGTTGGATGTGAATTAAGTCTTTTTCAACTAAAATAAGTGTGTTTAAAGTCATTTATGTGCCTGAAATTGGTCAAAATTGAAGCTTTTGTGTAAGCAAAACTCTGTAAAAATGGCAATTTTGGTCACTCTGAGGGGTTAAAAAGTGGTTATTCAACATGAGGCACAATCTATTTGACATTTTGAATCATTTTTGGTATAGTCCGAAAAATTCATTTTCTGATGAAAAACGATGACTCCGGACCTGTCGAACGTCCCCAAAATGGTCCATATCGATGAAATTTTAACATTTAATCTTTTGACTCCAAACGACTGTTGGATGTGAATTATGACTTTCTCAACTAAAATAAGTGTGTTTAAAGTCATTTATGTGCCTGAAATTGGTCAAAATTGAAGCTTTTGTGTAAGCAAAACTCTGTAAAAATGGCAATTTTGGTCACTCTGAGGGGTTAAAAAGTGGTTATTCAACATGAGACACGATAAATTTGACATTTTGAATCATTTTATGTACAGTCCGAAAAATTCATTTTCTGATGAAAAACGATGACTCCGGACCTGTCGAACGTCCCCAAAATGGTCCATATCGATGAAATTTTAACATTTAATCTTTTGACTCCAAACGACTGTTGAATGTGAATTAAGTCTTTTTCAACTAAAATAAGTGTGTTTAAAGTCATTTATGTGCCTGAAATTGGTCAAAATTGAAGCTTTTGTGTAAGCAAAACTCTGTAAAAATGGCAAATTTTGTCACTCTGAGGGGTTAAAAAGTGGTTATTCAACATGAGGCACGATCCATTTGACATTTTGAATCATTTTTGGTATAGTCCGAAGAATTCATTTTCTGATGAAAAACGATGACTCCGGACCTGTCGAACGTCCCCAAAATGGTCCATATCGATGAAATTTTAACATTTAATCTTTTGACTCCAAACGACTTTTGGATGTGAATTAAGTCTTTTTCAACTAAAATAAGTGTGTTTAAAGTCATTTATTTGCCTGAAATTGGTCAAAATTGAAGCTTTTGTGTAAGCAAAACTCTGTAAAAATGGCAATTTTGGTCACTCTGAGGGGTTAAAAAGTCGTTATTCAACATGAGGCACGATCACTTTGGCATTTTGAATCATTTTTGATATAGTCCAAAAAATTCATTTTCTAATGAAAAACGATGACTCCGGACCTGTCGAACGTCCCCAAAATGGTCCATATCGATGAAATTTTAACATTTAATCTTTTGACTCCAAACGACTGTTGAATGTGAATTAAGTCTTTTTCAACTAAAATAAGTGTGTTTAAAGTCATTTATGTGCCTGAAATTGGTCAAAATTGAAGCTTTTGTGTAAGCAAAACTCTGTAAAAATGGCAATTTTGGTCACTCTGAGGGGTTAAAAAGTGGTTATTCAACATGAGGCACGATCCATTTGACATTTTGAATCATTTTTGGTACAGTCCGAAAAATTCATTTTCTGATGAAAAACGATGACACCGGACCTGTCGAACGTCCCCAAAATGGTCCATATCGATGAAATTTTAACATTTAATCTTTTGACTCCAAACGACTGTTGGATGTGAATTAAGTCTTTTTCAACTAAAATAAGTGTGTTTAAAGTCATTTATGTGCCTGAAATTGGTCAAAATTGAAGCTTTTGTGTAAGCAAAACTCTGTAAAAATGGCAATTTTGGTCACTCTGAGGGGTTAAAAAGTGGTTATTCAACATGAGGCACAATCTATTTGACATTTTGAATCATTTTTGGTATAGTCCGAAAAATTCATTTTCTGATGAAAAACGATGACTCCGGACCTGTCGAAGGTCCCCAAAATGGTCCATATCGATGAAATTTTAACATTTAATCTTTTGACTCCAAACGACTGTTGGATGTGAATTAGGACTTTTTCAACTAAAATAAGTGTGTTTAAAGTCATTTATGTGCCTGAAATTGGTCAAAATTGAAGCTTTTGAGTAAGCAAAACTCTGTAAAAATGGCAATTTTGGTCACTCTGAGGGGTTAAAAAGTGGTTATTCAACATGAGGCACGATCCATTTCACATTTTGAATCATTTTTGGTATAGTCTGAAAAATTAATTTTCTGATGAAAAACGATGACTCCGGACCTGTCGAATGTCCCCAAAATGGTCCATATCGATGAAATTTTAACATTTAATATTTTGACTCCAAACGACTTTTGGATGTGAATTAAGTCTTTTTCAACTAAAATAAGTGTGTTTAAAGTCATTTATTTGCCTGAAATTGGTCAAAATTGAAGCTTTTGTGTAAGCAAAACTCTGTAAAAATGGCAATTTTGGTAACTCTGAGGGGTTAAAAAGTGGTTATTCAACATGAGGCACAATCTATTTGACATTTTGAATCATTTTTGGTATAGTCCGAAAAATTCATTTTCTGATGAAAAACGATGACTCCGGACCTGTCGAACGTCCCCAAAATGGTCCATATCAATGAAATTTTAACATTTAATCTTTTGACTCCAAACGACTGTTGGATGTGAATTATGACTTTCTCAACTAAAATAAGTGTGTTTAAAGTCCTTTATGTGCCTGAAATTGGTCAAAATTGAAGCTTTTGAGTAAGCAAAACTCTGTAAAAATGGCAATTTTGGTCACTCTGAGGGGTTAAAAAGTCGTTATTCAACATGAGGCACGATCACTTTGGCATTTTGAATCATTTTTGATATAGTCCAAAAAATTCATTTTCTGATGAAAAACGATGACTCCGGACCTGTCGAACGTCCCCAAAATGGTCCATATCGATGAAATTTTAACATTTAATCTTTTGACTCCAAACGACTGTTGAATGTGAATTAAGTCTTTTTCAACTAAAATAAGTGTGTTTAAAGTCATTTATGTGCCTGAAATTGGTCAAAATTGAAGCTTTTGTGTAAGCAAAACTCTGTAAAAATGGCAATTTTGGTCACTCTGAGGGGTTAAAAAGTGGTTATTCAACATGAGGCACGATCCATTTGACATTTTGAATCATTTTATGTACAGTCCGAAAAATTCATTTTCTGATGAAAAACGATGACTCCGGACCTGTCGAACGTCCCCAAAATGGTCCATATCGATGAAATTTTAACATTTAATCTTTTGACTCCAAACGACTGTTGAATGTGAATTAAGTCTTTTTCAACTAAAATAAGTGTGTTTAAAGTCATTTATGTGCCTGAAATTGGTAAAAAATTGAAGCTTTTGTGTAAGCAAAACTCTGTAAAAATTGCAAATTTGGTCACTCTGAGGGGTTAAAAAGTGGTTATTCAACATGAGGCACGATCCATTTGACATTTTGAATCATTTTTGGTACAGTCCGAAAAATTCATTTTCTGATGAAAAACGATGACTCCGGACCTGTCGAACGTCCCCAAAATGGTCCATATCGATGAAATTTTAACATTTATTCTTTTGACTCCAAACGACTGTTGGATGTGAATTAAGTCTTTTTCAACTAAAATAAGTGTGTTTAAAGTCATTTATGTGCCTGAAATTGGTCAAAATTGAAGCTTTTGTGTAAGCAAAACTCTGTAAAAATGGCAATTTTGGTCACTCTGAGGGGTTAAAAAGTGGTTCTTCAACATGAGGCACAATCTATTTGACATTTTGAATCATTTTTGGTATAGTCCGAAAAATTCATTTTCTGATGAAAAACGATGACTCCGGACCTGTCGAAGGTCCCCAAAATGGTCCATATCGATGACATTTTAACATTTAATCTTTTGACTCCAAACGACTGTTGGATGTGAATTAGGACTTTTTCAACTAAAATAAGTGTGTTTAAAGTCATTTATGTGCCTGAAATTGGTCAAAATTGAAGCTTTTGAGTAAGCAAAACTCTGTAAAAATGGCAATTTTGGTCACTCTGAGGGGTTAAAAAGTGGTTATTCAACATGAGGCACGATCACTTTGGCATTTTGAATCATTTTTGATATAGTCCGAAAAATTCATTTTCTGATGAAAAACGATGACTCCGGACCTGTCGAACGTCACCAAAATGGTCCATATCGATGAAATTTTAACATTTAATCTTTTGACTCCAAACGACTGTTGGATGTGAATTAAGTCTTTTTCAACTAAAATAAGTGTGTTTAAAGTCATTTATGTGCCTGAAATTGGTCAAAATTGAAGCTTTTGTGTAAGCAAAACTCTGTAAAAATGGCAATTTTGGTCACTCTGAGGGGTTAAAAAGTGGTTATTCAACATGAGGCACGATCCATTTCACATTTTGAATCATTTTTGGTATAGTCTGAAAAATTAATTTTCTGATGAAAAACGATGACTCCGGACCTGTCGAATGTCCCCAAAATGGTCCATATCGATGAAATTTTAACATTTAATATTTTGACTCCAAACGACTGTTGGATGCGAATTAAGTCTTTTTCAACTAAAATACGTGTGTTTAAAGTCATTTATGTGCCTGAAATTGGTCAAAATTGAAGCTTTTGTGTGAGCAAAACTCTGTAAAAATGGCAATTTTGGTCACTCTGAGGGGTTAAAAAGTGGTTATTCAACATGAGGCACGATCCATTTCACATTTTGAATCATTTTTGGTATAGTTGAAGAATTCATTTTCTGATAAAAAACGATGACTCCGGACCTGTCGAACGTCCCCAAAATGGTCCATATCGATGAAATTTTAACATTTAATCTTTTGACTCCAAACGACTGTTGGATGTGAATTAAGTCTTTTTCAACTAAAATAAGTGTGTTTAAAGTCATTTATTTGCCTGAAATTGGTCAAAATTGAAGCTTTTGTGTAAGCAAAACTCTGTAAAAATGGCAATTTTGGTAACTCTGAGGGGTTAAAAAGTGGTTATTCAACATGAGGCACAATCTATTTGACATTTTGAATCATTTTTGGTATAGTCCGAAAAATTCATTTTCTCATGAAAAACGATGACTCCGGACCTGTCGAACGTCCCCAAAATGGTCCATATCGATGAAATTTTAACATTTAATCTTTTGACTCCAAACGACTGTTAGATGTGAATTATGACTTTCTCAACTAAAATAAGTGTGTTTAAGGTCATTTATGTGCCTGAAATTGGTCAAAATTGAAGCTTTTGTGTAAGCAAAACTCTGTAAAAATGGCAATTTTGGTCACTCTGAGGGGTTAAAAAGTGGTTATTCAACATGACGCACGATAAATTTGACATTTTGAATCATTTTATGTACAGTCCGAAAAATTCATTTTCTGATGAAAAACGATGACTCCGGACCTGTCAAACGTCCCCAAAATGGTCCATATCGATGAAATTTTAACATTTAATCTTTTGACTCCAAACGACTGTTGAATGTGAATTAAGTCTTTTTCAACTAAAATAAGTGTGTTTAAAGTCATTTATGTGCCTGAAATTGGTCAAAATTGAAGCTTTTGTGTAAGCAAAACTCTGTAAAAATGGCAAATTTGGTCACTCTGAGGGGTTAAAAAGTGGTTATTCAACATGAGGCACGATCCATTTGACATTTTGAATCATTTTTGGTATAGTCCGAAGAATTCATTTTCTGATGAAAAACGATGACTCCGGACCTGTCGAACGTCCCCAAAATGGTCCATATCGATGAAATTTTAACATTTAATCTTTTGACTCCAAACGACTTTTGGATGTGAATTAAGTCTTTTTCAACTAAAATAAGTGTGTTTAAAGTCATTTATTTGCCTGAAATTGGTCAAAATTGAAGCTTTTGTGTAAGCAAAACTCTGTAAAAATGGCAATTTTGGTAACTCTGAGGGGTTAAAAAGTGGTTATTCAACATGAGGCACAATCTATTTGACATTTTGAATCATTTTTGGTATAGTCCGAAAAATTCATTTTCTGATGAAAAACGATGACTCCGGACCTGTCGAACGTCCCCAAAATGGTCCATATCGATGAAATTTTAACATTTAATCTTTTGACTCCAAACGACTGTTGGATGTGAATTATGACTTTCTCAACTAAAATAAGTGTGTTTAAAGTCCTTTATGTGCCTGAAATTGGTCAAAATTGAAGCTTTTGAGTAAGCAAAACTCTGTAAAAATGGCAATTTTGGTCACTCTGAGGGGTTAAAAAGTCGTTATTCAACATGAGGCACGATCACTTTGGCATTTTGAATCATTTTTGATATAGTCCAAAAAATTCATTTTCTGATGAAAAACGATGACTCCGGACCTGTCGAACGTCCCCAAAATGGTCCATATCGATGAAATTTTAACATTTAATCTTTTGACTCCAAACGACTGTTGAATGTGAATTAAGTCTTTTTCAACTAAAATAAGTGTGTTTAAAGTCATTTATGTGCCTGAAATTGGTCAAAATTAAAGCTTTTGTGTAAGCAAAACTCTGTAAAAATGGCAATTTTGGTCACTCTGAGGGGTTAAAAAGTGGTTATTCAACATGAGGCACGATCCATTTGACATTTTGAATCATTTTATGTACAGTCCGAAAAATTCATTTTCTGATGAAAAACGATGACTCCGGACCTGTCGAACGTCCCCAAAATGGTCCATATCGATGAAATTTTAACATTTAATCTTTTGACTCCAAACGACTGTTGAATGTGAATTAAGTCTTTTTCAACTAAAATAAGTGTGTTTAAAGTCATTTATGTGCCTGAAATTGGTAAAAAATTGAAGCTTTTGTGTAAGCAAAACTCTGTAAAAATTGCAAATTTGGTCACTCTGAGGGGTTAAAAAGTGGTTATTCAACATGAGACACGATCCATTTGACATTTTGAATCATTTTTGGTACAGTCCGAAAAATTCATTTTCTGATGAAAAACGATGACTCCGGACCTGTCGAAGGTCCCCAAAATGGTCCATATCGATGAAATTTTAACATTTAATCTTTTGACTCCAAACGACTGTTGAATGTGAATTAAGTCTTTTTCAACTAAAATAAGTGTGTTTAAAGTCATTTATGTGCCTGAAATTGGTCAAAATTAAAGCTTTTGTGTAAGCAAAACTCTGTAAAAATGGCAATTTTGGTCACTCTGAGGGGTTAAAAAGTGGTTATTCAACATGAGGCACAATCTATTTGACATTTTGAATCATTTTTGGTATAGTCCGAAAAATTCATTTTCTGATGAAAAACGATGACTCCGGACCTGTCGAAGGTCCCCAAAATGGTCCATATCGATGAAATTTTAACATTTAATCTTTTGACTCCAAACGACTGTTGGATGTGAATTAGGACTTTTTCAACTAAAATAAGTGTGTTTAAAGTCATTTATGTGCCTGAAATTGGTCAAAATTGAAGCTTTTGAGTAAGCAAAACTCTGTAAAAATGGCAATTTTGGTCACTCTGAGTGGTTAAAAAGTGGTTATTCAACATGAGGCACGATCACTTTGGCATTTTGAATCATTTTTGATATAGTCCGAAAAATTCATTTTCTGATGAAAAACGATGACTCCGGACCTGTCGAACGTCCCCAAAATGGTCCATATCGATGAAATTTTAACATTTAATCTTTTGACTCCAAACGACTGTTGGATGTGAATTAAGTCTTTTTCAACTAAAATAAGTGTGTTTAAAGTCATTTATGTGCCTGAAATTGGTCAAAATTGAAGCTTTTGTGTAAGCAAAACTCTGTAAAAATGGCAATTTTGGTCACTCTGAGGGGTTAAAAAGTGGTTATTCAACATGAGGCACGATCCATTTCACATTTTGAATCATTTTTGGTATAGTCTGAAAAATTAATTTTCTGATAAAAACGATGACTCCGGACCTGTCGAATGTCCCCAAAATGGTCCATATCGATGAAATTTTAACATTTAATATTTTGACTCCAAACGACTGTTGGATGCGAATTAAGTCTTTTTCAACTAAAATACGTGTGTTTAAAGTCATTTATGTGCCTGAAATTGGTCAAAATTGAAGCTTTTGTGTAAGCAAAACTCTGTAAAAATGGCAATTTTGGTCACTCTGAGGGGTTAAAAAGTGGTTATTCAACATGAGGCACGATCCATTTCACATTTTGAATCATTTTTGGTATAGTTGAAGAATTCATTTTCTGATGAAAAACGATGACTCCGGACCTGTCGAACGTCCCCAAAATGGTCCATATCGATGAAATTTTAACATTTAATCTTTTGACTCCAAACGACTGTTGGATGTGAATTAAGTCTTTTTCAACTAAAATAAGTGTGTTTAAAGTCATTTATTTGCCTGAAATTGGTCAAAATTGAAGCTTTTGTGTAAGCAAAACTCTGTAAAAATGGCAATTTTGGTAACTCTGAGGGGTTAAAAAGTGGTTATTCAACATGAGGCACAATCTATTTGACATTTTGAATCATTTTTGGTATAGTCCGAAAAATTCATTTTCTGATGAAAAACGATGACTCCGGACCTGTCGAACGTCCCCAAAATGGTCCATATCGATGAAATTTTAACATTTAATCTTTTGACTCCAAACGACTGTTGGATGTGAATTATGACTTTCTCAACTAAAATAAGTGTGTTTAAAGTCCTTTATGTGCCTGAAATTGGTCAAAATTGAAGCTTTTGAGTAAGCAAAACTATGTAAAAATGGCAATTTTGGTCACTCTGAGGGGTTAAAAAGTCGTTATTCAACATGAGGCACGATCACTTTGGCATTTTGAATCATTTTTGATATAGTCCGAAAAATTCATTTTCTGATGAAAAACGATGACTCCGGACCTGTCGAACGTCCCCAAAATGGTCCATATCGATGAAATTTTAAAATTTAATCTTTTGACTCCAAACGACTGTTGAATGTGAATTAAGTCTTTTTCAACTAAAATAAGTGTGTTTAAAGTCATTTATGTGCCTGAAATTGGTCAAAATTGAAGCTTTTGTGTAAGCAAAACTCTGTAAAAATGGCAATTTTGGTCACTCTGAGGGGTTAAAAAGTGGTTATTCAACATGAGGCACAATCTATTTGACATTTTGAATCATTTTTGGTATAGTCCGAAAAATTCATTTTCTGATGAAAAACGATGACTCCGGACCTGTCGAAGGTCCCCAAAATGGTCCATATCGATGAAATTTTAACATTTAATCTTTTGACTCCAAACGACTGTTGGATGTGAATTAGGACTTTTTCAACTAAAATAAGTGTGTTTAAAGTCATTTATGTGCCTGAAATTGGTCAAAATTGAAGCTTTTGAGTAAGCAAAACTCTGTAAAAATGGCAATTTTGGTCACTCTGAGGGGTAAAAAGTCGTTATTCAACATGAGGCACGATCACTTTGGCATTTTGAATCATTTTTGATATAGTCCGAAAAATTCATTTTCTGATGAAAAACGATGACTCCGGACCTGTCGAACGTCCCCAAAATGGTCCATATCGATGAAATTTTAACATTTAATCTTTTGACTCCAAACGACTGTTGGATGTGAATTAAGTCTTTTTCAACTAAAATAAGTGTGTTTAAAGTCATTTATGTGCCTGAAATTGGTCAAAATTGAAGCTTTTGTGTAAGCAAAACTCTGTAAAAATGGCAATTTTGGTCACTCTGAGGGGTTAAAAAGTGGTTATTCAACATGAGGCACGATCCATTTCACATTTTGAATCATTTTTGGTATAGTCCGAAGAATTCATTTTCTGATGAAAAACGATGACTCCGGACCTGTCGAACGTCCCCAAAATGGTCCATATCGATGAAATTTTAACATTTAATCTTTTGACTCCAAACGACTGTTGGATGTGAATTAAGTCTTTTTCAACTAAAATAAGTGTGTTTAAAGTCATTTATTTGCCTGAAATTGGTCAAAATTGAAGCTTTTGTATAAGCAAAACTCTGTAAAAATGGCAATTTTGGTAACTCTGAGGGGTTAAAAAGTGGTTATTCAACATGAGGCACAATCTATTTGACATTTTGAATCATTTTTGGTATAGTCCGAAAAATTCATTTTCTGATGAAAAACGATGACTCCGGACCTGTCGAAGGTCCCCAAAATGGTCCATATCGATGAAATTTTAACATTTAATCTTTTGACTCCAAACGACTGTTGGATGTGAATTAAGTCTTTTTCAACTAAAATAAGTGTGTTTAAAGTCATTTATTTGCCTGAAATTGGTCAAAATTGAAGCTTTTGTATAAGCAAAACTCTGTAAAAATGGCAATTTTGGTAACTCTGAGGGGTTAAAAAGTGGTTATTCAACATGAGGCACGATCCATTTGACATTTTGAATCATTTTTGATATAGTCCGAAAAATTCATTTTCTGATGAAAAACGATGACTCCGGACCTGTCGAACGTCCCCAAAATGATCCATATCGATGAAATTTTAACATTTAATCTTTTGACTCCAAACGACTGTTGAATGTGAATTAAGTCTTTTTCAACTAAAATAAGTGTGTTTAAAGTCATTTATGTGCCTGAAATTGGTCAAAATTGAAGCTTTTGTGTAAGCAAAACTCTGTAAAAATTGCAAATTTGGTCACTCTGAGGGGTTAAAAAGTGGTTATTCAACATGAGGCACGATCCATTTGACATTTTGAATCATTTTTGGTACAGTCCGAAAAATTCATTTTCTGATGAAAAACGATGACTCCGGACCTGTCGAACGTCCCCAAAATGGTCCATATCGATGAAATTTTAACATTTAATCTTTTGACTCCAAACGACTGTTGAATGTGAATTAAGTCTTTTTCAACTAAAATAAGTGTGTTTAAAGTCATTTATGTGCCTGAAATTGGTCAAAATTGAAGCTTTTGTGTAAGCAAAACTCTGTAAAAATGGCAATTTTGGTCACTCTGAGGGGTTAAAAAGTGGTTATTCAACATGAGGCACAATCTATTTGACATTTTGAATCATTTTTGGTATAGTCCGAAAAATTCATTTTCTGATGAAAAACGATGACTCCGGACCTGTCGAAGGTCCCCAAAATGGTCCATATCGATGAAATTTTAACATTTAATCTTTTGACTCCAAACGACTGTTGGATGTGAATTAGGACTTTTTCAACTAAAATAAGTGTGTTTAAAGTCATTTATGTGCCTGAAATTGGTCAAAATTGAAGCTTTTGAGTAAGCAAAACTCTGTAAAAATGGCAATTTTGGTCACTCTGAGGGGTAAAAAGTCGTTATTCAACATGAGGCACGATCACTTTGGCATTTTGAATCATTTTTGATATAGTCCGAAAAATTCATTTTCTGATGAAAAACGATGACTCCGGACCTGTCGAACGTCCCCAAAATGGTCCATATCGATGAAATTTTAACATTTAATCTTTTGACTCCAAACGACTGTTGGATGTGAATTAAGTCTTTTTCAACTAAAATAAGTGTGTTTAAAGTCATTTATGTGCCTGAAATTGGTCAAAATTGAAGCTTTTGTGTAAGCAAAACTCTGTAAAAATGGCAATTTTGGTCACTCTGAGGGGTTAAAAAGTGGTTATTCAACATGAGGCACGATCCATTTCACATTTTGAATCATTTTTGGTATAGTCCGAAGAATTCATTTTCTGATGAAAAACGATGACTCCGGACCTGTCGAACGTCCCCAAAATGGTCCATATCGATGAAATTTTAACATTTAATCTTTTGACTCCAAACGACTGTTGGATGTGAATTAAGTCTTTTTCAACTAAAATAAGTGTGTTTAAAGTCATTTATTTGCCTGAAATTGGTCAAAATTGAAGCTTTTGTATAAGCAAAACTCTGTAAAAATGGCAATTTTGGTAACTCTGAGGGGTTAAAAAGTGGTTATTCAACATGAGGCACAATCTATTTGACATTTTGAATCATTTTTGGTATAGTCCGAAAAATTCATTTTCTGATGAAAAACGATGACTCCGGACCTGTCGAAGGTCCCCAAAATGGTCCATATCGATGAAATTTTAACATTTAATCTTTTGACTCCAAACGACTGTTGGATGTGAATTAAGTCTTTTTCAACTAAAATAAGTGTGTTTAAAGTCATTTATTTGCCTGAAATTGGTCAAAATTGAAGCTTTTGTATAAGCAAAACTCTGTAAAAATGGCAATTTTGGTAACTCTGAGGGGTTAAAAAGTGGTTATTCAACATGAGGCACGATCCATTTGACATTTTGAATCATTTTTGATATAGTCCGAAAAATTCATTTTCTGATGAAAAACGATGACTCCGGACCTGTCGAACGTCCCCAAAATGATCCATATCGATGAAATTTTAACATTTAATCTTTTGACTCCAAACGACTGTTGAATGTGAATTAAGTCTTTTTCAACTAAAATAAGTGTGTTTAAAGTCATTTATGTGCCTGAAATTGGTCAAAATTGAAGCTTTTGTGTAAGCAAAACTCTGTAAAAATTGCAAATTTGGTCACTCTGAGGGGTTAAAAAGTGGTTATTCAACATGAGGCACGATCCATTTGACATTTTGAATCATTTTTGGTACAGTCCGAAAAATTCATTTTCTGATGAAAAACGATGACTCCGGACCTGTCGAACGTCCCCAAAATGGTCCATATCGATGAAATTTTAACATTTAATCTTTTGACTCCAAACGACTGTTGGATGTGAATTAAGTCTTTTTCAACTAAAATAAGTGTGTTTAAAGTCATTTATGTGCCTGAAATTGGTCAAAATTGAAGCTTTTGTGTAAGCAAAACTCTGTAAAAATGGCAATTTTGGTCACTCTGAGGGGTTAAAAAGTGGTTATTCAACATGAGGCACAATCTATTTGACATTTTGAATCATTTTTGGTATAGTCCGAAAAATTCATTTTGTGATGAAAAACGATGACTCCGGACCTGTCGAACGTCCCCAAAATGGTCCATATCGATGAAATTTTAACATTTAATCTTTTGACTCCAAACGACTATTGGATGTGAATTAGGACTTTTTCAACTAAAATAAGTGTGTTTAAAGTCATTTATGTGCCTGAAATTGGTCAAAATTGAAGCTTTTGTGTAAGCAAAACTCTGTAAAAATGGCAATTTTGGTCACTCTGAGGGGTTAAAAAGTGGTTATTCAACATGAGGCACGATCCATTTCACATTTTGAATCATTTTTTGTATAGTCTGAAGAATTCATTTTCTGATGAAAAACGATGACTCCGGACCTGTCGAACGTCCCCAAAATGGTCCATATCGATGAAATTTTAACATTTAATCTTTTGACTCCAAACGACTGTTGGATGTGAATTAAGTCTTTTTCAACTAAAATAAGTGTGTTTAAAGTCATTTATGTGCCTGAAATTGGTCAAAATTGAAGCTTTTGTGTAAGCAAAACTCTGTAAAAATGGCAATTTTGGTCACTCTGAGGGGTTAAAAAGTGGTTATTCAACATGAGGCACGATCCATTTGACATTTTGAATCATTTTTGGTACAGTCCGAAAAATTCATTTTCTGATGAAAAACGATGACTCCGGACCTGTCGAACGTCCCCAAAATGGTCCATATCGATGAAATTTTAACATTTAATCTTTTGACTCCAAACCACTGTTGGATGTGAATTAAGTCTTTTTCAACTAAAATAAGTGTGTTTAAAGTCATTTACGTGCCTGAAATTGGTCAAAATTGAAGCTTTTGAGTAAGCAAAACTCTGTAAAAATGGCAATTTTGGTCACTCTGAGGGGTTAAAAAGTCGTTATTCAACATGAGGCACGATCTATTTGACATTTTGAATCATTTTTGGTGTAGTCCGAAAAATTCATTTTTCTGATGAAAAACGATAACTCCGGACCTGTCGAACGTCCCCAAAATGGTCCATATCGATGAAATTTTAACATTTAATCTTTTGACTCCAAACAACTGTTGGATGTGAATTATGACTTTTTCAACTAAAATAAGTGTGTTTAAAGTCATTTATGTGCCTGAAATTGGTCAAAATTTAAACTTTTGAGTAAGCAAAACTCTGTAAAAATGGCAATTTTGGTCACTCTGAGGGGTTAAAAAGTGGTTATTCAACATGAGGCACGATCAATTTGACATTTTGAATCATTTTTGGTATAGTCCGAAAAATTCATTTTCTGATGAAAAACGATGACTCCGGACATGTCGAACGTCCCCAAAATGGTCCATATCGATGAAATTTTAACATTTAATCTTTTGACTCCAAACGACTGTTGGATGTGAATTAAGTCTTTTTCAACTAAAATAAGTGTGTTTAAAGTCATTTATGTGCCTGAAATTGGTCAAAATTGAAGCTTTTGTGTAAGCAAAACTCTGTAAAAATGGCAATTTTGGTCACTCTGAGGGGTTAAAAAGTGGTTATTCAACATGAGGCACAATCTATTTGACATTTTGAATCATTTTTGGTATAGTCTGAAAAATTCATTTTCTGATGAAAAACGATGACTCCGGACCTGTCGAAGGTCCCCAAAATGGTCCATATCGATGAAATTTTAACATTTAATCTTTTGACTCCAAACGACTGTTGGATGTGAATTAGGACTTTTTCAACTAAAATAAGTGTGTTTAAAGTCATTTATGTGCCTGAAATTGGTCAAAATTGAAGCTTTTGAGTAAGCAAAACTCTGTAAAAATGGCAATTTTGGTCACTCTGAGGGGTTAAAAAGTGGTTATTCAACATGAGGCACGATCACTTTGGCATTTTGAATCATTTTTGATATAGTCCGAAAAATTCATTTTCTGATGAAAAACGATGACTCCGGACCTGTCGAACGTCCCCAAAATGGTCCATATCGATGAAATTTTAACATTTAATCTTTTGACTCCAAACGACTGTTGGATGTGAATTAAGTCTTTTTCAACTAAAATAAGTGTGTTTAAAGTCATTTATGTGCCTGAAATTGGTCAAAATTGAAGCTTTTGTGTAAGCAAAACTCTGTAAAAATGGCAATTTTGGTCACTCTGAGGGGTTAAAAAGTGGTTATTCAACATGAGGCACGATCCATTTCACATTTTGAATCATTTTTGGTATAGTCTGAAAAATTAATTTTCTGATGAAAAACGATGACTCCGGACCTGTCGAATGTCCCCAAAATGGTCCATATCGATGAAATTTTAACATTTAATATTTTGACTCCAAACGACTGTTGGATGCGAATTAAGTCTTTTTCAACTAAAATACGTGTGTTTAAAGTCATTTATGTGCCTGAAATTGGTCAAAATTGAAGCTTTTGTGTGAGCAAAACTCTGTAAAAATGGCAATTTTGGTCACTCTGAGGGGTTAAAAAGTGGTTATTCAACATGAGGCACGATCCATTTCACATTTTGAATCATTTTTGGTATAGTTGAAGAATTCATTTTCTGATGAAAAACGATGACTCCGGACCTGTCGAACGTCCCCAAAATGGTCCATATCGATGAAATTTTAACATTTAATCTTTTGACTCCAAACGACTGTTGGATGTGAATTAAGTCTTTTTCAACTAAAATAAGTGTGTTTAAAGTCATTTATTTGCCTGAAATTGGTCAAAATTGAAGCTTTTGTGTAAGCAAAACTCTGTAAAAATGGCAATTTTGGTAACTCTGAGGGGTTAAAAAGTGGTTATTCAACATGAGGCACAATCTATTTGACATTTTGAATCATTTTTGGTATAGTCCGAAAAATTCATTTTCTGATGAAAAACGATGACTCCGGACCTGTCGAACGTCCCCAAAATGGTCCATATCGATGAAATTTTAACATTTAATCTTTTGACTCCAAACGACTGTTAGATGTGAATTATGACTTTCTCAACTAAAATAAGTGTGTTTAAGGTCATTTATGTGCCTGAAATTGGTCAAAATTGAAGCTTTTGTGTAAGCAAAACTCTGTAAAAATGGCAATTTTGGTCACTCTGAGGGGTTAAAAAGTGGTTATTCAACATGACGCACGATAAATTTGACATTTTGAATCATTTTATGTACAGTCCGAAAAATTCATTTTCTGATGAAAAACGATGACTCCGGACCTGTCAAACGTCCCCAAAATGGTCCATATCGATGAAATTTTAACATTTAATCTTTTGACTCCAAACGACTGTTGAATGTGAATTAAGTCTTTTTCAACTAAAATAAGTGTGTTTAAAGTCATTTATGTGCCTGAAATTGGTCAAAATTGAAGCTTTTGTGTAAGCAAAACTCTGTAAAAATGGCAAATTTGGTCACTCTGAGGGGTTAAAAAGTGGTTATTCAACATGAGGCACGATCCATTTGACATTTTGAATCATTTTTGGTATAGTCCGAAGAATTCATTTTCTGATGAAAAACGATGACTCCGGACCTGTCGAACGTCCCCAAAATGGTCCATATCGATGAAATTTTAACATTTAATCTTTTGACTCCAAACGACTTTTGGATGTGAATTAAGTCTTTTTCAACTAAAATAAGTGTGTTTAAAGTCATTTATTTGCCTGAAATTGGTCAAAATTGAAGCTTTTGTGTAAGCAAAACTCTGTAAAAATGGCAATTTTGGTAACTCTGAGGGGTTAAAAAGTGGTTATTCAACATGAGGCACAATCTATTTGACATTTTGAATCATTTTTGGTATAGTCCGAAAAATTCATTTTCTGATGAAAAACGATGACTCCGGACCTGTCGAACGTCCCCAAAATGGTCCATATCGATGAAATTTTAACATTTAATCTTTTGACTCCAAACGACTGTTGGATGTGAATTATGACTTTCTCAACTAAAATAAGTGTGTTTAAAGTCCTTTATGTGCCTGAAATTGGTCAAAATTGAAGCTTTTGAGTAAGCAAAACTCTGTAAAAATGGCAATTTTGGTCACTCTGAGGGGTTAAAAAGTCGTTATTCAACATGAGGCACGATCACTTTGGCATTTTGAATCATTTTTGATATAGTCCAAAAAATTCATTTTCTGATGAAAAACGATGACTCCGGACCTGTCGAACGTCCCCAAAATGGTCCATATCGATGAAATTTTAACATTTAATCTTTTGACTCCAAACGACTGTTGAATGTGAATTAAGTCTTTTTCAACTAAAATAAGTGTGTTTAAAGTCATTTATGTGCCTGAAATTGGTCAAAATTAAAGCTTTTGTGTAAGCAAAACTCTGTAAAAATGGCAATTTTGGTCACTCTGAGGGGTTAAAAAGTGGTTATTCAACATGAGGCACGATCCATTTGACATTTTGAATCATTTTATGTACAGTCCGAAAAATTCATTTTCTGATGAAAAACGATGACTCCGGACCTGTCGAACGTCCCCAAAATGGTCCATATCGATGAAATTTTAACATTTAATCTTTTGACTCCAAACGACTGTTGAATGTGAATTAAGTCTTTTTCAACTAAAATAAGTGTGTTTAAAGTCATTTATGTGCCTGAAATTGGTAAAAAATTGAAGCTTTTGTGTAAGCAAAACTCTGTAAAAATTGCAAATTTGGTCACTCTGAGGGGTTAAAAAGTGGTTATTCAACATGAGACACGATCCATTTGACATTTTGAATCATTTTTGGTACAGTCCGAAAAATTCATTTTCTGATGAAAAACGATGACTCCGGACCTGTCGAAGGTCCCCAAAATGGTCCATATCGATGAAATTTTAACATTTAATCTTTTGACTCCAAACGACTGTTGAATGTGAATTAAGTCTTTTTCAACTAAAATAAGTGTGTTTAAAGTCATTTATGTGCCTGAAATTGGTCAAAATTAAAGCTTTTGTGTAAGCAAAACTCTGTAAAAATGGCAATTTTGGTCACTCTGAGGGGTTAAAAAGTGGTTATTCAACATGAGGCACAATCTATTTGACATTTTGAATCATTTTTGGTATAGTCCGAAAAATTCATTTTCTGATGAAAAACGATGACTCCGGACCTGTCGAAGGTCCCCAAAATGGTCCATATCGATGAAATTTTAACATTTAATCTTTTGACTCCAAACGACTGTTGGATGTGAATTAGGACTTTTTCAACTAAAATAAGTGTGTTTAAAGTCATTTATGTGCCTGAAATTGGTCAAAATTGAAGCTTTTGAGTAAGCAAAACTCTGTAAAAATGGCAATTTTGGTCACTCTGAGTGGTTAAAAAGTGGTTATTCAACATGAGGCACGATCACTTTGGCATTTTGAATCATTTTTGATATAGTCCGAAAAATTCATTTTCTGATGAAAAACGATGACTCCGGACCTGTCGAACGTCCCCAAAATGGTCCATATCGATGAAATTTTAACATTTAATCTTTTGACTCCAAACGACTGTTGGATGTGAATTAAGTCTTTTTCAACTAAAATAAGTGTGTTTAAAGTCATTTATGTGCCTGAAATTGGTCAAAATTGAAGCTTTTGTGTAAGCAAAACTCTGTAAAAATGGCAATTTTGGTCACTCTGAGGGGTTAAAAAGTGGTTATTCAACATGAGGCACGATCCATTTCACATTTTGAATCATTTTTGGTATAGTCTGAAAAATTAATTTTCTGATAAAAACGATGACTCCGGACCTGTCGAATGTCCCCAAAATGGTCCATATCGATGAAATTTTAACATTTAATATTTTGACTCCAAACGACTGTTGGATGCGAATTAAGTCTTTTTCAACTAAAATACGTGTGTTTAAAGTCATTTATGTGCCTGAAATTGGTCAAAATTGAAGCTTTTGTGTAAGCAAAACTCTGTAAAAATGGCAATTTTGGTCACTCTGAGGGGTTAAAAAGTGGTTATTCAACATGAGGCACGATCCATTTCACATTTTGAATCATTTTTGGTATAGTTGAAGAATTCATTTTCTGATGAAAAACGATGACTCCGGACCTGTCGAACGTCCCCAAAATGGTCCATATCGATGAAATTTTAACATTTAATCTTTTGACTCCAAACGACTGTTGGATGTGAATTAAGTCTTTTTCAACTAAAATAAGTGTGTTTAAAGTCATTTATTTGCCTGAAATTGGTCAAAATTGAAGCTTTTGTGTAAGCAAAACTCTGTAAAAATGGCAATTTTGGTAACTCTGAGGGGTTAAAAAGTGGTTATTCAACATGAGGCACAATCTATTTGACATTTTGAATCATTTTTGGTATAGTCCGAAAAATTCATTTTCTGATGAAAAACGATGACTCCGGACCTGTCGAACGTCCCCAAAATGGTCCATATCGATGAAATTTTAACATTTAATCTTTTGACTCCAAACGACTGTTGGATGTGAATTATGACTTTCTCAACTAAAATAAGTGTGTTTAAAGTCCTTTATGTGCCTGAAATTGGTCAAAATTGAAGCTTTTGAGTAAGCAAAACTATGTAAAAATGGCAATTTTGGTCACTCTGAGGGGTTAAAAAGTCGTTATTCAACATGAGGCACGATCACTTTGGCATTTTGAATCATTTTTGATATAGTCCGAAAAATTCATTTTCTGATGAAAAACGATGACTCCGGACCTGTCGAACGTCCCCAAAATGGTCCATATCGATGAAATTTTAAAATTTAATCTTTTGACTCCAAACGACTGTTGAATGTGAATTAAGTCTTTTTCAACTAAAATAAGTGTGTTTAAAGTCATTTATGTGCCTGAAATTGGTCAAAATTGAAGCTTTTGTGTAAGCAAAACTCTGTAAAAATGGCAATTTTGGTCACTCTGAGGGGTTAAAAAGTGGTTATTCAACATGAGGCACAATCTATTTGACATTTTGAATCATTTTTGGTATAGTCCGAAAAATTCATTTTCTGATGAAAAACGATGACTCCGGACCTGTCGAAGGTCCCCAAAATGGTCCATATCGATGAAATTTTAACATTTAATCTTTTGACTCCAAACGACTGTTGGATGTGAATTAGGACTTTTTCAACTAAAATAAGTGTGTTTAAAGTCATTTATGTGCCTGAAATTGGTCAAAATTGAAGCTTTTGAGTAAGCAAAACTCTGTAAAAATGGCAATTTTGGTCACTCTTAGGGGTAAAAAGTCGTTATTCAACATGAGGCACGATCACTTTGGCATTTTGAATCATTTTTGATATAGTCCGAAAAATTCATTTTCTGATGAAAAACGATGACTCCGGACCTGTCGAACGTCCCCAAAATGGTCCATATCGATGAAATTTTAACATTTAATCTTTTGACTCCAAACGACTGTTGGATGTGAATTAAGTCTTTTTCAACTAAAATAAGTGTGTTTAAAGTCATTTATGTGCCTGAAATTGGTCAAAATGGAAGCTTTTGTGTAAGCAAAACTCTGTAAAAATGGCAATTTTGGTCACTCTGAGGGGTTAAAAAGTGGTTATTCAACATGAGGCACGATCCATTTCACATTTTGAATCATTTTTGGTATAGTCCGAAGAATTCATTTTCTGATGAAAAACGATGACTCCGGACCTGTCGAACGTCCCCAAAATGGTCCATATCGATGAAATTTTAACATTTAATCTTTTGACTCCAAACGACTGTTGGATGTGAATTAAGTCTTTTTCAACTAAAATAAGTGTGTTTAAAGTCATTTATTTGCCTGAAATTGGTCAAAATTGAAGCTTTTGTATAAGCAAAACTCTGTAAAAATGGCAATTTTGGTAACTCTGAGGGGTTAAAAAGTGGTTATTCAACATGAGGCACAATCTATTTGACATTTTGAATCATTTTTGGTATAGTCCGAAAAATTCATTTTCTGATGAAAAACGATGACTCCGGACCTGTCGAAGGTCCCCAAAATGGTCCATATCGATGAAATTTTAACATTTAATCTTTTGACTCCAAACGACTGTTGGATGTGAATTAAGTCTTTTTCAACTAAAATAAGTGTGTTTAAAGTCATTTATTTGCCTGAAATTGGTCAAAATTGAAGCTTTTGTGTAAGCAAAACTCTGTAAAAATGGCAATTTTGGTCACTCTGAGGGGTTAAAAAGTGGTTATTCAACATGAGGCACGATCCATTTGACATTTTGAATCATTTTATGTACAGTCCGAAAAATTCATTTTCTGATGAAAAACGATGACTCCGGACCTGTCGAACGTCCACAAAATGGTCCATATCGATGAAATTTTAACATTTAATCTTTTGACTCCAAACGACTGTTGAATGTGAATTAAGTCTTTTTCAACTAAAATAAGTGTGTTTAAAGTCATTTATGTGCCTGAAATTGGTCAAAATTGAAGCTTTTGTGTAAGCAAAACTCTGTAAAAATGGCAAATTTGGTCACTCTGAGGGGTTAAAAAGTGGTTATTCAACATGAGGCACGATCCATTTGACATTTTGAATCATTTTTGGTACAGTCCGAAAAATTCATTTTCTGATGAAAAACGATGACTCCGGACCTGTCGAACGTCCCCAAAATGGTCCATATCGATGAAATTTTAACATTTAATCTTTTGACTCCGAACGACTGTTGGATGTGAATTATGACTTTCTCAACTAAAATACGTGTGTTTAAAGTCATTTATGTGCCTGAAATTGGTCAAAATTGAAGCTTTTGTGTAAGCAAAACTCTGTAAAAATGGCAAATTTGGTCACTCTGAGGGGTTAAAAAGTGGTTATTCAACATGAGGCACGATCCATTTGACATTTTGAATCATTTTTGGTACAGTCCGAAAAATTCATTTTCTGATGAAAAACGATGACTCCGGACCTGTCGAACGTCCCCAAAATGGTCCATATCGATGAAATTTTAACATTTAATCTTTTGACTCCAAACGACTGTTGGATGTGAATTAAGTCTTTTTCAACTAAAATAAGTGTGTTTAAAGTCATTTATGTGCCTGAAATTGGTCAAAATTGAAGCTTTTGTGTAAGCAAAACTCTGTAAAAATGGCAATTTTGGTCACTCTGAGGGGTTAAAAAGTGGTTATTCAACATGAGGCACAATCTATTTGACATTTTGAATCATTTTTGGTATAGTCCGAAAAATTTATTTTCTGATGAAAAACGATGACTCCGGACCTGTCGAACGTCCCCAAAATGGTCCATATCGATGAAATTTTAACATTTAATCTTTTGACTCCAAACGACTGTTGGATGTGAATTAAGTCTTTTTCAACTAAAATAAGTGTGTTTAAAGTCATTTATGTGCCTGAAATTGGTCAAAATTGAAGCTTTTGTGTAAGCAAAACTCTGTAAAAATGGCAATTTTGGTCACTCTGAGGGGTTAAAAAGTGGTTATTCAACATGAGGCACGATCCATTTCACATTTTGAATCATTTTTGGTATAGTCTGAAAAATTAATTTTCTGATGAAAAACGATGACTCCGGACCTGTCGAATGTCCCCAAAATGGTCCATATCGATGAAATTTTAACATTTAATATTTTGACTCCAAACGACTGTTGGATGCGAATTAAGTCTTTTTCAACTAAAATACGTGTGTTTAAAGTCATTTATGTGCCTGAAATTGGTCAAAATTGAAGCTTTTGTGTAAGCAAAACTCTGTAAAAATGGCAATTTTGGTCACTCTGAGGGGTTAAAAAGTGGTTATTCAACATGAGGCACAATCCATTTCACATTTTGAATCATTTTTGGTATAGTCCGAAGAATTCATTTTCTGATGAAAAACGATGACTCCGGACCTGTCGAACGTCCCCAAAATGGTCCATATCGATGAAATTTTAACATTTACTCTTTTGACTCCAAACGACTGTTGGATGTGAATTAAGTCTTTTTCAACTAAAATAAGTGTGTTTAAAGTCATTTATTTGCCTGAAATTGGTCAAAATTGAAGCTTTTGTGTAAGCAAAACTCTGTAAAAATGGCAATTTTGGTAACTCTGAGGGGTTAAAAAGTGGTTATTCAACATGAGGCACAATCTATTTGACATTTTGAATCATTTTTGGTATAGTCCGAAAAATTCATTTTCTGATGAAAAACGATGACTCCGGACCTGTCGAACGTCCCCAAAATGGTCCATATCGATGAAATTTTAACATTTAATCTTTTGACTCCAAACGACTGTTGGATGTGAATTATGACTTTCTCAACTAAAATAAGTGTGTTTAAAGTCCTTTATGTGCCTGAAATTGGTCAAAATTGAAGCTTTTGAGTAAGCAAAACTATGTAAAAATGGCAATTTTGGTCACTCTGAGGGGTTAAAAAGTCGTTATTCAACATGAGGCACGATCACTTTGGCATTTTGAATCATTTTTGATATAGTCCGAAAAATTCATTTTCTGATGAAAAACGATGACTCCGGACCTGTCGAACGTCCCCAAAATGGTCCATATCGATGAAATTTTAACATTTAATCTTTTGACTCCAAACAACTGTTGAATGTGAATTAAGTCTT
This sequence comes from Lissotriton vulgaris, assembly GCF_964263255.1. Lineage (NCBI taxonomy): Eukaryota > Metazoa > Chordata > Amphibia > Caudata > Salamandridae > Lissotriton > Lissotriton vulgaris. Next base: position 101,985 of record NW_028249127.1, read on the forward strand.
TTTCAACTAAAATAAGTGTGTTTAAAGTCATTTATGTGCCTGAAATTGGTCAAAATTGAAGCTTTTGTGTAAGCAAAACTCTGTAAAAATGGCAATTTTGGTCACTCTGAGGGGTTAAAAAGTGGTTATTTAACATGAGGCACAATCTATTTGACATTTTGAATCATTTTTGGTATAGTCCGAAAAATTCATTTTCTGATGAAAAACGATGACTCCGGACCTGTCGAAGGTCCCCAAAATGGTCCATATCGATGAAATTTTAACATTTAATCTTTTGACTCCAAACGACTGTTGTATGTGAATTAGGACTTTTTCAACTAAAATAAGTGTGTTTAAAGTCATTTATGTGCCTGAAATTGGTCAAAATTGAAGCTTTTGAGTAAGCAAAACTCTATAAAAATGGCAATTTTGGTCACTCTGAGGGGTAAAAAGTCGTTATTCAACATGAGGCACGATCACTTTGGCATTTTGAATCATTTTTGATATAGTCCGAAAAATTCATTTTCTGATGAAAAACGATGACTCCGGACCTGTCGAACGTCCCCAAAATGGTCCATATCGATGAAATTTTAACATTTATTCTTTTGACTCCAAACGACTGTTGGATGTGAATTAAGTCTTTTTCAACTAAAATAAGTGTGTTTAAAGTCATTTATGTGCCTGAAATTGGTCAAAATTGAAGCTTTTGTGTAAGCAAAACTCTGTAAAAATGGCAATTTTGGTCACTCTGAGGGGTTAAAAAGTGGTTATTCAACATGAGGCACGATCCATTTCACATTTTGAATCATTTTTGGTATAGTCCGAAGAATTCATTTTCTGATGAAAAACGATGACTCCGGACCTGTCGAACGTCCCCAAAATGGTCCATATCGATGAAATTTTAACATTTAATCTTTTGACTCCAAACGACTGTTGGATGTGAATTAAGTCTTTTTCAACTAAAATAAGTGTGTTTAAAGTCATTTATTTGCCTGAAATTGGTCAAAATTGAAGCTTTTGTATTAGCAAAACTCTGTAAAAATGGCAATTTTGGTAACTCTGAGGGGTTAAAAAGTGGTTATTCAACATGAGGCACAATCTATTTGACATTTTGAATCATTTTTGGTATAGTCCGAAAAATTCATTTTCTGATGAAAAACGATGACTCCGGACCTGTCGAAGGTCCCCAAAATGGTCCATATCGATGAAATTTTAACATTTAATCTTTTGACTCCAAACGACTGTTGGATGTGAATTAAGTCTTTTTCAACTAAAATAAGTGTGTTTAAAGTCATTTATGTGCCTGAAATTGGTCAAAATTGAAGCTTTTGTGTAAGCAAAACTCTGTAAAAATGGCAATTTTGGTCACTCTGAGGGGTTAAAAAGTGGTTATTCAACATGAGGCACAATCTATTTGACATTTTGAATCATTTTTGGTATAGTCCGAAAAATTCATTTTCTGATGAAAAACGATGACTCCGGACCTGTCGAACGTCCCCAAAATGGTCCATATCGATGAAATTTTAACATTTAATCTTTTGACTCCAAACGACTGTTGGATGTGAATTATGACTTTCTCAACTAAAATAAGTGTGTTTAAAGTCATTTATGTGCCTGAAATTGGTCAAAATTGAAGCTTTTGTGTAAGCAAAACTCTGTAAAAATGGCAATTTTGGTCACTCTGAGGGGTTAAAAAGTGGTTATTCAACATGAGACACGATAAATTTGACATTTTGAATCATTTTATGTACAGTCCGAAAAATTCATTTTCTGATGAAAAACGATGACTCCGGACCTGTCGAACGTCCCCAAAATGGTCCATATCGATGAAATTTTAACATTTAATCTTTTGACTCCAAACGACTGTTGAATGTGAATTAAGTCTTTTTCAACTAAAATAAGTGTGTTTAAAGTCATCTATGTGCCTGAAATTGGTCAAAATTGAAGCTTTTGTGTAAGCAAAACTCTGTAAAAATGGCAAATTTTGTCACTCTGAGGGGTTAAAAAGTGGTTATTCAACATGAGGCACGATCCATTTGACATTTTGAATCATTTTTGGTATAGTCCGAAGAATTCATTTTCTGATGAAAAACGATGACTCCGGACCTGTCGAACGTCCCCAAAATGGTCCATATCGATGAAATTTTAACATTTAATCTTTTGACTCCAAACGACTTTTGGATGTGAATTAAGTCTTTTTCAACTAAAATAAGTGTGTTTAAAGTCATTTATTTGCCTGAAATTGGTCAAAATTGAAGCTTTTGTGTAAGCAAAACTCTGTAAAAATGGCAATTTTGGTAACTCTGAGGGGTTAAAAAGTGGTTATTCAACATGAGGCACAATCTATTTGACATTTTGAATCATTTTTGGTATAGTCCGAAAAATTCATTTTCTGATGAAAAACGATGACTCCGGACCTGTCGAACGTCCCCAAAATGGTCCATATCGATGAAATTTTAACATTTAATCTTTTGACTCCAAACGACTGTTGGATGTGAATTATGACTTTCTCAACTAAAATAAGTGTGTTTAAAGTCCTTTATGTGCCTGAAATTGGTCAAAATTGAAGCTATTGAGTAAGCAAAACTCTGTAAAAATGGCAATTTTGGTCACTCTGAGGGGTTAAAAAGTCGTTATTCAACATGAGGCACGATCACTTTGGCATTTTGAATCATTTTTGATATAGTCCAAAAAATTCATTTTCTAATGAAAAACGATGACTCCGGACCTGTCGAACGTCCCCAAAATGGTCCATATCGATGAAATTTTAACATTTAATCTTTTGACTCCAAACGACTGTTGAATGTGAATTAAGTCTTTTTCAACTAAAATAAGTGTGTTTAAAGTCATTTATGTGCCTGAAATTGGTCAAAATTGAAGCTTTTGTGTAAGCAAAACTCTGTAAAAATGGCAATTTTGGTCACTCTGAGGGGTTAAAAAGTGGTTATTCAACATGAGGCACGATCCATTTGACATTTTGAATCATTTTATGTACAGTCCGAAAAATTCATTTTCTGATGAAAAACGATGACTCCGGACCTGTCGAACGTCCCCAAAATGGTCCATATCGATGAAATTTTAACATTTAATCTTTTGACTCCAAACGACTGTTGAATGTGAATTAAGTCTTTTTCAACTAAAATAAGTGTGTTTAAAGTCATTTATGTGCCTGAAATTGGTAAAAAATTGAAGCTTTTGTGTAAGCAAAACTCTGTAAAAATTGCAAATTTGGTTACTCTGAGGGGTTAAAAAGTGGTTATTCAACATGAGGCACGATCCATTTGACATTTTGAATCATTTTTGGTACAGTCCGAAAAATTCATTTTCTGATGAAAAACGATGACACCGGACCTGTCGAACGTCCCCAAAATGGTCCATATCGATGAAATTTTAACATTTAATCTTTTGACTCCAAACGACTGTTGGATGTGAATTAAGTCTTTTTCAACTAAAATAAGTGTGTTTAAAGTCATTTATGTGCCTGAAATTGGTCAAAATTGAAGCTTTTGTGTAAGCAAAACTCTGTAAAAATGGCAATTTTGGTCACTCTGAGGGGTTAAAAAGTGGTTATTCAACATGAGGCACAATCTATTTGACATTTTGAATCATTTTTGGTATAGTCCGAAAAATTCATTTTCTGATGAAAAACGATGACTCCGGACCTGTCGAAGGTCCCCAAAATGGTCCATATCGATGAAATTTTAACATTTAATCTTTTGACTCCAAACGACTGTTGGATGTGAATTAGGACTTTTTCAACTAAAATAAGTGTGTTTAAAGTCATTTATGTGCCTGAAATTGGTCAAAATTGAAGCTTTTGAGTAAGCAAAACTCTGTAAAAATGGCAATTTTGGTCACTCTGAGGGGTTAAAAAGTGGTTATTCAACATGAGGCACGATCCATTTCACATTTTGAATCATTTTTGGTATAGTCTGAAAAATTAATTTTCTGATGAAAAACGATGACTCCGGACCTGTCGAATGTCCCCAAAATGGTCCATATCGATGAAATTTTAACATTTAATATTTTGACTCCAAACGACTTTTGGATGTGAATTAAGTCTTTTTCAACTAAAATAAGTGTGTTTAAAGTCATTTATTTGCCTGAAATTGGTCAAAATTGAAGCTTTTGTGTAAGCAAAACTCTGTAAAAATGGCAATTTTGGTAACTCTGAGGGGTTAAAAAGTGGTTATTCAACATGAGGCACAATCTATTTGACATTTTGAATCATTTTTGGTATAGTCCGAAAAATTCATTTTCTGATGAAAAACGATGACTCCGGACCTGTCGAACGTCCCCAAAATGGTCCATATCAATGAAATTTTAACATTTAATCTTTTGACTCCAAACGACTGTTGGATGTGAATTATGACTTTCTCAACTAAAATAAGTGTGTTTAAAGTCCTTTATGTGCCTGAAATTGGTCAAAATTGAAGCTTTTGAGTAAGCAAAACTCTGTAAAAATGGCAATTTTGGTCACTCTGAGGGGTTAAAAAGTCGTTATTCAACATGAGGCACGATCACTTTGGCATTTTGAATCATTTTTGATATAGTCCAAAAAATTCATTTTCTGATGAAAAACGATGACTCCGGACCTGTCGAACGTCCCCAAAATGGTCCATATCGATGAAATTTTAACATTTAATCTTTTGACTCCAAACGACTGTTGAATGTGAATTAAGTCTTTTTCAACTAAAATAAGTGTGTTTAAAGTCATTTATGTGCCTGAAATTGGTCAAAATTGAAGCTTTTGTGTAAGCAAAACTCTGTAAAAATGGCAATTTTGGTCACTCTGAGGGGTTAAAAAGTCGTTATTCAACATGAGGCACGATCACTTTGGCATTTTGAATCATTTTTGATATAGTCCGAAAAATTCATTTTCTGATGAAAAACGATGACTCCGGACCTGTCGAACGTCCCCAAAATGGTCCATATCGATGAAATTTTAAAATTTAATCTTTTGACTCCAAACGACTGTTGAATGTGAATTAAGTCTTTTTCAACTAAAATAAGTGTGTTTAAAGTCATTTATGTGCCTGAAATTGGTCAAAATTGAAGCTTTTGTGTAAGCAAAACTCTGTAAAAATGGCAATTTTGGTCACTCTGAGGGGTTAAAAAGTGGTTATTCAACATGAGGCACAATCTATTTGACATTTTGAATCATTTTTGGTATAGTCCGAAAAATTCATTTTCTGATGAAAAACGATGACTCCGGACCTGTCGAAGGTCCCCAAAATGGTCCATATCGATGAAATTTTAACATTTAATCTTTTGACTCCAAACGACTGTTGGATGTGAATTAGGACTTTTTCAACTAAAATAAGTGTGTTTAAAGTCATTTATGTGCCTGAAATTGGTCAAAATTGAAGCTTTTGAGTAAGCAAAACTCTGTAAAAATGGCAATTTTGGTCACTCTTAGGGGTAAAAAGTCGTTATTCAACATGAGGCACGATCACTTTGGCATTTTGAATCATTTTTGATATAGTCCGAAAAATTCATTTTCTGATGAAAAACGATGACTCCGGACCTGTCGAACGTCCCCAAAATGGTCCATATCGATGAAATTTTAACATTTAATCTTTTGACTCCAAACGACTGTTGGATGTGAATTAAGTCTTTTTCAACTAAAATAAGTGTGTTTAAAGTCATTTATGTGCCTGAAATTGGTCAAAATTGAAGCTTTTGTGTAAGCAAAACTCCGTAAAAATGGCAATTTTGGTCACTCTGAGGGGTTAAAAAGTGGTTATTCAACATGAGGCACGATCCATTTCACATTTTGAATCATTTTTGGTATAGTCCGAAGAATTCATTTTCTGATGAAAAACGATGACTCCGGACCTGTCGAACGTCCCCAAAATGGTCCATATCGATGAAATTTTAACATTTAATCTTTTGACTCCAAACGACTGTTGGATGTGAATTAAGTCTTTTTCAACTAAAATAAGTGTGTTTAAAGTCATTTATTTGCCTGAAATTGGTCAAAATTGAAGCTTTTGTATAAGCAAAACTCTGTAAAAATGGCAATTTTGGTAACTCTGAGGGGTTAAAAAGTGGTTATTCAACATGAGGCACAATCTATTTGACATTTTGAATCATTTTTGGTATAGTCCGAAAAATTCATTTTCTGATGAAAAACGATGACTCCGGACCTGTCGAAGGTCCCCAAAATGGTCCATATCGATGAAATTTTAACATTTAATCTTTTGACTCCAAACGACTGTTGGATGTGAATTAGGACTTTTTCAACTAAAATAAGTGTGTTTAAAGTCATTTATGTGCCTGAAATTGGTCAAAATTGAAGCTTTTGTGTAAGCAAAACTCTGTAAAAATGGCAATTTTGGTCACTCTGAGGGGTTAAAAAGTGGTTATTCAACATGAGGCACGATCCATTTGACATTTTGAATCATTTTATGTACAGTCCGAAAAATTCATTTTCCGATGAAAAACGATGACTCCGGACCTGTCGAACGTCCACAAAATGGTCCATATCGATGAAATTTTAACATTTAATCTTTTGACTCCAAACGACTGTTGAATGTGAATTAAGTCTTTTTCAACTAAAATAAGTGTGTTTAAAGTCATTTATGTGCCTGAAATTGGTCAAAATTGAAGCTTTTGTGTAAGCAAAACTCTGTAAAAATGGCAAATTTGGTCACTCTGAGGGGTTAAAAAGTGGTTATTCAACATGAGGCACGATCCATTTGACATTTTGAATCATTTTTGGTACAGTCCGAAAAATTCATTTTCTGATGAAAAACGATGACTCCGGACCTGTCGAACGTCCCCAAAATGGTCCATATCGATGAAATTTTAACATTTAATCTTTTGACTCCGAACGACTGTTGGATGTGAATTATGACTTTCTCAACTAAAATACGTGTGTTTAAAGTCATTTATGTGCCTGAAATTGGTCAAAATTGAAGCTTTTGTGTAAGCAAAACTCTGTAAAAATGGCAAATTTGGTCACTCTGAGGGGTTAAAAAGTGGTTATTCAACATGAGGCACGATCCATTTGACATTTTGAATCATTTTTGGTACAGTCCGAAAAATTCATTTTCTGATGAAAAACGATGACTCCGGACCTGTCGAAGGTCCCCAAAATGGTCCATATCGATGAAATTTTAACATTTAATCTTTTGACTCCAAACGACTGTTGGATGTGAATTAAGTCTTTTTCAACTAAAATAAGTGTGTTTAAAGTCATTTATTTGCCTGAAATTGGTCAAAATTGAAGCTTTTGTGTAAGCAAAACTCTGTAAAAATGGCAATTTTGGTCACTCTGAGGGGTTAAAAAGTGGTTATTCAACATGAGGCACGATCCATTTGACATTTTGAATCATTTTATGTACAGTCCGAAAAATTCATTTTCTGATGAAAAACGATGACTCCGGACCTGTCGAACGTCCACAAAATGGTCCATATCGATGAAATTTTAACATTTAATCTTTTGACTCCAAACGACTGTTGAATGTGAATTAAGTCTTTTTCAACTAAAATAAGTGTGTTTAAAGTCATTTATGTGCCTGAAATTGGTCAAAATTGAAGCTTTTGTGTAAGCAAAACTCTGTAAAAATGGCAAATTTGGTCACTCTGAGGGGTTAAAAAGTGGTTATTCAACATGAGGCACGATCCATTTGACATTTTGAATCATTTTTGGTACAGTCCGAAAAATTCATTTTCTGATGAAAAACGATGACTCCGGACCTGTCGAACGTCCCCAAAATGGTCCATATCGATGAAATTTTAACATTTAATCTTTTGACTCCGAACGACTGTTGGATGTGAATTATGACTTTCTCAACTAAAATACGTGTGTTTAAAGTCATTTATGTGCCTGAAATTGGTCAAAATTGAAGCTTTTGTGTAAGCAAAACTCTGTAAAAATGGCAAATTTGGTCACTCTGAGGGGTTAAAAAGTGGTTATTCAACATGAGGCACGATCCATTTGACATTTTGAATCATTTTTGGTACAGTCCGAAAAATTCATTTTCTGATGAAAAACGATGACTCCGGACCTGTCGAACGTCCCCAAAATGGTCCATATCGATGAAATTTTAACATTTAATCTTTTGACTCCAAACGACTGTTGGATGTGAATTAAGTCTTTTTCAACTAAAATAAGTGTGTTTAAAGTCATTTATGTGCCTGAAATTGGTCAAAATTGAAGCTTTTGTGTAAGCAAAACTCTGTAAAAATGGCAATTTTGGTCACTCTGAGGGGTTAAAAAGTGGTTATTCAACATGAGGCACAATCTATTTGACATTTTGAATCATTTTTGGTATAGTCCGAAAAATTTATTTTCTGATGAAAAACGATGACTCCGGACCTGTCGAACGTCCCCAAAATGGTCCATATCGATGAAATTTTAACATTTAATCTTTTGACTCCAAACGACTGTTGGATGTGAATTAAGTCTTTTTCAACTAAAATAAGTGTGTTTAAAGTCATTTATGTGCCTGAAATTGGTCAAAATTGAAGCTTTTGTGTAAGCAAAACTCTGTAAAAATGGCAATTTTGGTCACTCTGAGGGGTTAAAAAGTGGTTATTCAACATGAGGCACGATCCATTTCACATTTTGAATCATTTTTGGTATAGTCTGAAAAATTAATTTTCTGATGAAAAACGATGACTCCGGACCTGTCGAATGTCCCCAAAATGGTCCATATCGATGAAATTTTAACATTTAATATTTTGACTCCAAACGACTGTTGGATGCGAATTAAGTCTTTTTCAACTAAAATACGTGTGTTTAAAGTCATTTATGTGCCTGAAATTGGTCAAAATTGAAGCTTTTGTGTAAGCAAAACTCTGTAAAAATGGCAATTTTGGTCACTCTGAGGGGTTAAAAAGTGGTTATTCAACATGAGGCACAATCCATTTCACATTTTGAATCATTTTTGGTATAGTCCGAAGAATTCATTTTCTGATGAAAAACGATGACTCCGGACCTGTCGAACGTCCCCAAAATGGTCCATATCGATGAAATTTTAACATTTAATCTTTTGACTCCAAACGACTGTTGGATGTGAATTAAGTCTTTTTCAACTAAAATAAGTGTGTTTAAAGTCATTTATTTGCCTGAAATTGGTCAAAATTGAAGCTTTTGTGTAAGCAAAACTCTGTAAAAATGGCAATTTTGGTAACTCTGAGGGGTTAAAAAGTGGTTATTCAACATGAGGCACAATCTATTTGACATTTTGAATCATTTTTGGTATAGTCCGAAAAATTCATTTTCTGATGAAAAACGATGACTCCGGACCTGTCGAACGTCCCCAAAATGGTCCATATCGATGAAATTTTAACATTTAATCTTTTGACTCCAAACGACTGTTGGATGTGAATTATGACTTTCTCAACTAAAATAAGTGTGTTTAAAGTCCTTTATGTGCCTGAAATTGGTCAAAATTGAAGCTTTTGAGTAAGCAAAACTATGTAAAAATGGCAATTTTGGTCACTCTGAGGGGTTAAAAAGTCGTTATTCAACATGAGGCACGATCACTTTGGCATTTTGAATCATTTTTGATATAGTCCGAAAAATTCATTTTCTGATGAAAAACGATGACTCCGGACCTGTCGAACGTCCCCAAAATGGTCCATATCGATGAAATTTTAACATTTAATCTTTTGACTCCAAACGACTGTTGAATGTGAATTAAGTCTTTTTCAACTAAAATAAGTGTGTTTAAAGTCATTTATGTGCCTGAAATTGGTCAAAATTGAAGCTTTTGTGTAAGCAAAACTCTGTAAAAATGGCAATTTTGGTCACTCTGAGGGGTTAAAAAGTGGTTATTTAACATGAGGCACAATCTATTTGACATTTTGAATCATTTTTGGTATAGTCCGAAAAATTCATTTTCTGATGAAAAACGATGACTCCGGACCTGTCGAAGGTCCCCAAAATGGTCCATATCGATGAAATTTTAACATTTAATCTTTTGACTCCAAACGACTGTTGTATGTGAATTAGGACTTTTTCAACTAAAATAAGTGTGTTTAAAGTCATTTATGTGCCTGAAATTGGTCAAAATTGAAGCTTTTGAGTAAGCAAAACTCTATAAAAATGGCAATTTTGGTCACTCTGAGGGGTAAAAAGTCGTTATTCAACATGAGGCACGATCACTTTGGCATTTTGAATCATTTTTGATATAGTCCGAAAAATTCATTTTCTGATGAAAAACGATGACTCCGGACCTGTCGAACGTCCCCAAAATGGTCCATATCGATGAAATTTTAACATTTAATCTTTTGACTCCAAACGACTGTTGGATGTGAATTAAGTCTTTTTCAACTAAAATAAGTGTGTTTAAAGTCATTTATGTGCCTGAAATTGGTCAAAATTGAAGCTTTTGTGTAAGCAAAACTCTGTAAAAATGGCAATTTTGGTCACTCTGAGGGGTTAAAAAGTGGTTATTCAACATGAGGCACGATCCATTTCACATTTTGAATCATTTTTGGTATAGTCCGAAGAATTCATTTTCTGATGAAAAACGATGACTCCGGACCTGTCGAACGTCCCCAAAATGGTCCATATCGATGAAATTTTAACATTTAATCTTTTGACTCCAAACGACTGTTGGATGTGAATTAAGTCTTTTTCAACTAAAATAAGTGTGTTTAAAGTCATTTATTTGCCTGAAATTGGTCAAAATTGAAGCTTTTGTATTAGCAAAACTCTGTAAAAATGGCAATTTTGGTAACTCTGAGGGGTTAAAAAGTGGTTATTCAACATGAGGCACAATCTATTTGACATTTTGAATCATTTTTGGTATAGTCCGAAAAATTCATTTTCTGATGAAAAACGATGACTCCGGACCTGTCGAACGTCCCCAAAATGGTCCATATCGATGAAATTTTAACATTTAATCTTTTGACTCCAAACGACTGTTGGATGTGAATTATGACTTTCTCAACTAAAATAAGTGTGTTTAAAGTCATTTATGTGCCTGAAATTGGTCAAAATTGAAGCTTTTGTGTAAGCAAAACTCTGTAAAAATGGCAATTTTGGTCACTCTGAGGGGTTAAAAAGTGGTTATTCAACATGAGGCACAATCTATTTGACATTTTGAATCATTTTTGGTATAGTCCGAAAAATTCATTTTCTGATGAAAAACGATGACTCCGGACCTGTCGAACGTCCCCAAAATGGTCCATATCGATGAAATTTTAACATTTAATCTTTTGACTCCAAACGACTGTTGGATGTGAATTATGACTTTCTCAACTAAAATAAGTGTGTTTAAAGTCCTTTATGTGCCTGAAATTGGTCAAAATTGAAGCTATTGAGTAAGCAAAACTCTGTAAAAATGGCAATTTTGGTCACTCTGAGGGGTTAAAAAGTCGTTATTCAACATGAGGCACGATCACTTTGGCATTTTGAATCATTTTTGATATAGTCCAAAAAATTCATTTTCTAATGAAAAACGATGACTCCGGACCTGTCGAACGTCCCCAAAATGGTCCATATCGATGAAATTTTAACATTTAATCTTTTGACTCCAAACGACTGTTGAATGTGAATTAAGTCTTTTTCAACTAAAATAAGTGTGTTTAAAGTCATTTATGTGCCTGAAATTGGTCAAAATTGAAGCTTTTGTGTAAGCAAAACTCTGTAAAAATGGCAATTTTGGTCACTCTGAGGGGTTAAAAAGTGGTTATTCAACATGAGGCACGATCCATTTGACATTTTGAATCATTTTATGTACAGTCCGAAAAATTCATTGTCTGATGAAAAACGATGACTCCGGACCTGTCGAACGTCCCCAAAATGGTCCATATCGATGAAATTTTAACATTTAATCTTTTGACTCCAAACGACTGTTGAATGTGAATTAAGTCTTTTTCAACTAAAATAAGTGTGTTTAAAGTCATTTATGTGCCTGAAATTGGTAAAAAATTGAAGCTTTTGTGTAAGCAAAACTCTGTAAAAATTGCAAATTTGGTCACTCTGAGGGGTTAAAAAGTGGTTATTCAACATGAGGCACGATCCATTTGACATTTTGAATCATTTTTGGTACAGTCCGAAAAATTCATTTTCTGATGAAAAACGATGACTCCGGACCTGTCGAACGTCCCCAAAATGGTCCATATCGATGAAATTTTAACATTTAATCTTTTGACTCCAAACGACTGTTGGATGTGAATTAAGTCTTTTTCAACTAAAATAAGTGTGTTTAAAGTCATTTATGTGCCTGAAATTGGTCAAAATTGAAGCTTTTGTGTAAGCAAAACTCTGTAAAAATGGCAATTTTGGTCACTCTGAGGGGTTAAAAAGTGGTTATTCAACATGAGGCACAATCTATTTGACATTTTGAATCATTTTTGGTATAGTCCGAAAAATTCATTTTCTGATGAAAAACGATGACTCCGGACCTGTCGAAGGTCCCCAAAATGGTCCATATCGATGAAATTTTAACATTTAATCTTTTGACTCCAAACGACTGTTGGATGTGAATTAAGTCTTTTTCAACTAAAATAAGTGTGTTTAAAGTCATTTATGTGCCTGAAATTGGTCAAAATTGAAGCTTTTGTGTAAGCAAAACTCTGTAAAAATGGCAATTTTGGTCACTCTGAGGGGTTAAAAAGTGGTTATTCAACATGAGGCACAATCTATTTGACATTTTGAATCATTTTTGGTATAGTCCGAAAAATTCATTTTCTGATGAAAAACGATGACTCCGGACCTGTCGAACGTCCCCAAAATGGTCCATATCGATGAAATTTTAACATTTAATCTTTTGACTCCAAACGACTGTTGGATGTGAATTATGACTTTCTCAACTAAAATAAGTGTGTTTAAAGTCATTTATGTGCCTGAAATTGGTCAAAATTGAAGCTTTTGTGTAAGCAAAACTCTGTAAAAATGGCAATTTTGGTCACTCTGAGGGGTTAAAAAGTGGTTATTCAACATGAGACACGATAAATTTGACATTTTGAATCATTTTATGTACAGTCCGAAAAATTCATTTTCTGATGAAAAACGATGACTCCGGACCTGTCGAACGTCCCCAAAATGGTCCATATCGATGAAATTTTAACATTTAATCTTTTGACTCCAAACGACTGTTGAATGTGAATTAAGTCTTTTTCAACTAAAATAAGTGTGTTTAAAGTCATTTATGTGCCTGAAATTGGTCAAAATTGAAGCTTTTGTGTAAGCAAAACTCTGTAAAAATGGCAAATTTTGTCACTCTGAGGGGTTAAAAAGTGGTTATTCAACATGAGGCACGATCCATTTGACATTTTGAATCATTTTTGGTATAGTCCGAAGAATTCATTTTCTGATGAAAAACGATGACTCCGGACCTGTCGAACGTCCCCAAAATGGTCCATATCGATGAAATTTTAACATTTAATCTTTTGACTCCAAACGACTTTTGGATGTGAATTAAGTCTTTTTCAACTAAAATAAGTGTGTTTAAAGTCATTTATTTGCCTGAAATTGGTCAAAATTGAAGCTTTTGTGTAAGCAAAACTCTGTAAAAATGGCAATTTTGGTCACTCTGAGGGGTTAAAAAGTCGTTATTCAACATGAGGCACGATCACTTTGGCATTTTGAATCATTTTTGATATAGTCCAAAAAATTCATTTTCTAATGAAAAACGATGACTCCGGACCTGTCGAACGTCCCCAAAATGGTCCATATCGATGAAATTTTAACATTTAATCTTTTGACTCCAAACGACTGTTGAATGTGAATTAAGTCTTTTTCAACTAAAATAAGTGTGTTTAAAGTCATTTATGTGCCTGAAATTGGTCAAAATTGAAGCTTTTGTGTAAGCAAAACTCTGTAAAAATGGCAATTTTGGTCACTCTGAGGGGTTAAAAAGTGGTTATTCAACATGAGGCACGATCCATTTGACATTTTGAATCATTTTTGGTACAGTCCGAAAAATTCATTTTCTGATGAAAAACGATGACACCGGACCTGTCGAACGTCCCCAAAATGGTCCATATCGATGAAATTTTAACATTTAATCTTTTGACTCCAAACGACTGTTGGATGTGAATTAAGTCTTTTTCAACTAAAATAAGTGTGTTTAAAGTCATTTATGTGCCTGAAATTGGTCAAAATTGAAGCTTTTGTGTAAGCAAAACTCTGTAAAAATGGCAATTTTGGTCACTCTGAGGGGTTAAAAAGTGGTTATTCAACATGAGGCACAATCTATTTGACATTTTGAATCATTTTTGGTATAGTCCGAAAAATTCATTTTCTGATGAAAAACGATGACTCCGGACCTGTCGAAGGTCCCCAAAATGGTCCATATCGATGAAATTTTAACATTTAATCTTTTGACTCCAAACGACTGTTGGATGTGAATTAGGACTTTTTCAACTAAAATAAGTGTGTTTAAAGTCATTTATGTGCCTGAAATTGGTCAAAATTGAAGCTTTTGAGTAAGCAAAACTCTGTAAAAATGGCAATTTTGGTCACTCTGAGGGGTTAAAAAGTGGTTATTCAACATGAGGCACGATCCATTTCACATTTTGAATCATTTTTGGTATAGTCTGAAAAATTAATTTTCTGATGAAAAACGATGACTCCGGACCTGTCGAATGTCCCCAAAATGGTCCATATCGATGAAATTTTAACATTTAATATTTTGACTCCAAACGACTTTTGGATGTGAATTAAGTCTTTTTCAACTAAAATAAGTGTGTTTAAAGTCATTTATTTGCCTGAAATTGGTCAAAATTGAAGCTTTTGTGTAAGCAAAACTCTGTAAAAATGGCAATTTTGGTAACTCTGAGGGGTTAAAAAGTGGTTATTCAACATGAGGCACAATCTATTTGACATTTTGAATCATTTTTGGTATAGTCCGAAAAATTCATTTTCTGATGAAAAACGATGACTCCGGACCTGTCGAACGTCCCCAAAATGGTCCATATCAATGAAATTTTAACATTTAATCTTTTGACTCCAAACGACTGTTGGATGTGAATTATGACTTTCTCAACTAAAATAAGTGTGTTTAAAGTCCTTTATGTGCCTGAAATTGGTCAAAATTGAAGCTTTTGAGTAAGCAAAACTCTGTAAAAATGGCAATTTTGGTCACTCTGAGGGGTTAAAAAGTCGTTATTCAACATGAGGCACGATCACTTTGGCATTTTGAATCATTTTTGATATAGTCCAAAAAATTCATTTTCTGATGAAAAACGATGACTCCGGACCTGTCGAACGTCCCCAAAATGGTCCATATCGATGAAATTTTAACATTTAATCTTTTGACTCCAAACGACTGTTGAATGTGAATTAAGTCTTTTTCAACTAAAATAAGTGTGTTTAAAGTCATTTATGTGCCTGAAATTGGTCAAAATTGAAGCTTTTGTGTAAGCAAAACTCTGTAAAAATGGCAATTTTGGTCACTCTGAGGGGTTAAAAAGTGGTTATTCAACATGAGGCACGATCCATTTGACATTTTGAATCATTTTATGTACAGTCCGAAAAATTCATTTTCTGATGAAAAACGATGACTCCGGACCTGTCGAACGTCCCCAAAATGGTCCATATCGATGAAATTTTAACATTTAATCTTTTGACTCCAAACGACTGTTGAATGTGAATTAAGTCTTTTTCAACTAAAATAAGTGTGTTTAAAGTCATTTATGTGCCTGAAATTGGTAAAAAATTGAAGCTTTTGTGTAAGCAAAACTCTGTAAAAATTGCAAATTTGGTCACTCTGAGGGGTTAAAAAGTGGTTATTCAACATGAGGCACGATCCATTTGACATTTTGAATCATTTTTGGTACAGTCCGAAAAATTCATTTTCTGATGAAAAACGATGACTCCGGACCTGTCGAACGTCCCCAAAATGGTCCATATCGATGAAATTTTAACATTTAATCTTTTGACTCCAAACGACTGTTGGATGTGAATTAAGTCTTTTTCAACTAAAATAAGTGT